>NW_016158719.1:108341-114790 GCF_001687245.7 Rhagoletis zephyria
CTGATCATTTATGTATACATTTGTCTATATCTATCTCGATTCGTTTTGCCTGTTACAAACAACCGTTATGTGAACAAAGTTATAATACCCTTGTGCACAAGTGCGCTCGGGTATAAAAAGGTTTAAGTCTCTCAGCGATTTGTCCTCTAGAATTGGTAAATTTGGCTCTAGAATTGCTAAATTGGCTAAATTAAGTGTTTCCAAATGATTTCATAAATTCTGGCGAAGTTGAATGTAAAAAAGTTGCCATCTCTGCAAGCTTTCCACGTCTAGCTTTGCAAATCCTTTAGTTGTTTTGGTTGGTTGTTTTGGGCCCTGCCCCCTTTGCATTACAAGGGCATAATTCAAAGTTGGCCATTTTTCTAGACATCTACGAAAATTTTCTGGCGCTTACATCTGATTGATAGACATTTTTAGACATAGACTTTTCGGTTGACGGAGGTGTACGACAGAATGGCTGGCAGACAGTTGGCTCCAAAGTTAGTCCGCAGTTTGTTGTTATTTTTGGCGGTGCAAAGTTAACGCGGGTAAGCTTGTTTATATACATCATACCCATGCATGTTTGTATGTGCTTAAGTAGGTAGATATATAAGGGTATGTATATCGCATTTTAAATCTGTGTTATTGCACCGACTAAAATTTAAAGTCTGCAAAATTTGTTAACAAGTCGCCGGTAAACTGTTATGAAATTTGTTCGTTGAGCTTGTTGTTGAATTCGTGGATTTTTGAGTTGTAAAAGTACTTCAACTTTCCCACTTGGCGGTTATTTGAGGTCACCTTTCATATGCTCGCTGTGAGCGAATGTTCTGTGTGGCACCGAATTTCTGGCAACGAGGTTAATCGGTCACTTGAGCATTTACTCGGCTGTGCTTTAGAAAATTGCAAAGTTTTTGTTATTTAATTTGCGTAGTTGTTTACAAAAGTACTTTAAATGTTGTTGAAGAGCTAAAGTTTTTATTGTTGCTGAGTCATTTAGAGCTCTGCATTGCGTTAATTCTGCTTTGCACATATGTACACATCACGCAGCTAATCTCGAACTCTTCTCAAGTCGAGCTAATTTTTTTTTAGTAAATTTTGCTTTGACAAAATTTTAAAAGGGATCATTAAACCATGTCGGAAGTGTCAAAGTGTGTGCTTCTACTCGGAAGTACATCCAAACAGTAAGAAAAACGTTTTCAGCAACTTGCAGTAATTAAACAATATTTGGCAACTGCAAAGTTTATTATAAATAAGAAGCTTGCAAAATTAATCTTTCATCAGTGCTTCTTAGCCATTCTAAAGAGCTTACTACACTACTTCGTCAATAATTAGTTAGCACTCAAAAATTAGTTCGCTTAACTGTCACAGATAAGTCGTTCGCGAAACTTAATAAAGCAAACGACGCAAAATATTCTATCAATAGCTTAATTCAGTAAAAGAAAAGATTGCTTGATTAATTTTGCAGGATTTTCATTTTCATTTTCAGCTTAAGCTGCAGCGCAGCTAAGATAATGACAACTTATTGCATCATTGCAAGTCAAAAATACATACACATATATATGTATAAGCTATATTTGCTCACACATATATAAAGAGAGTGCATGCACTTACATACATATGAGGCCGTGAGAGCAGAAGTGGCCTAAACCAAATTCGTTTTTTTTGTACTTACCTACATAAAATAGTCTCAGATGTGATAAATTTTTAAATAAGAGTCGCTTACTCCTTAATTTTCAGATACACAGCTGCTTAGCGTACCAGCAAATTAAGGAATAAGCGACCTTTATTTTAAAATTCATCAACTAGTTTATGAAGTTAAGTAAACAAAAAAAAATGTTTGTGGGTAAGGTCACTTCTGTTCTCATGGCCTTATGTACACCCTTTGAAATAATACAAAGTGTGCACTGTGTCAAATGGTATAGAAATACGCTTTTCCTTCTTTGATGTTTAAGTAAAAGCACTCCAAGTGTGGCCCCACGCTTTTCATTTTCAATTTCATAGATTGTTTATAATGACTTTTGCTAAAATTTCAAAATCAAAAGTTATCAAAACAAATTCTATGGGACTGAGAAATATTATTTTCTACTTTTTAGTCCTGTCTGAATAAAATTTTGCAATAGATATTAAAATAATTCAACGATATTAATAGAAAGGTGCACACACATGCATTTACATATGTATGTACATACAAACGAGCACCAATTAATTTTATTTAAAGAAATGGCGTGTCGTCTATTTCCGCTGTAGCAAACGTAGTACATAGGGCGACATCTAGATGTCATCTACCTCGCCCTATTCACTACAGATGTCGCCCTATGCACTATGCTTTTTTATAGGAACTTTTCAAAGCAAAGGTTTTATGGTGTCGGACACACAACATTGAAAGTTTCTGGACACACAACATTGCAAGTTGATAAAAGCGTTGTAAAAACGGCGTATGATATCGGAAAAAGTGTTTGTTTGATTGCGATTATGAATTTTTCTGATATCAGAAAAAAATCACCGAAATAAGTATGATTAAGATGTAATTGTTTCAAGTTTTTGATAATACTCTAAACAGCTTCACTGTAATTTTTCAAATGTTCACACTCCTCACCGCCCCCGTTATAAAGATAGTTTTAAACTAATATGGATGTAGATATGTATGTTTTTATACACAAATGAACCCTGCAGAAAAAATTTAAATTAATAAAAAGATAACCAACTTTTTTAATTAGCTGTAAAAAACCAATTTAAAAAGAGTTTTAATGTCCCGCAAGAGTCATGCAGACTTTATCGGATTTTTTTTTTAAATCAAGTTTATATTTAAATAGCTTCATACAAAAAATATTTTCATTAGCTCTGCACTTCACAAATGCTTTTTCGAATGCAGGGCAAATAAAATGAAAATCGGAATTTTATATTACTATTTTGATGTTATATCTGGCGAAATTAGAATATGGGACCGCCCAAAGTAGAATATGTAAGCAATAAACAAGAGTGTAATGCTAATATGATGCTAAATAAACATGGAGACAGTTGGAAAAGTTTTTTTTTTTAACCTACTTCAAAAAAAGGAGGAGGGCATAACCTTGGACCACGTCAACCGATTGCTATAATTGTTTTTTTTTTGGAGAAAAGGTGGGGTACCTCAAAGGTGGTCCCATACTAATTTGGTTTAGATTTAATCTCCGGATCATGAAGAAATTAACGGTACTCTAAAATTTTATATGACAATTGAGGTGGGTTTTGTTTTTTGCTTAAAAATTACTTGTTTGAAATTTTATTCCCAAAAGCAGTTAGCGAAAAGTTAATCTACACCCAATGCAGAACAAACCAGTTCTTACTTTTTTGTGGCCATCATCCTTCAAACGTGGTACGTTACGGCCAAAGGGAATCGGAAATAAAAAGCTACAACTGGTAGATTGTTGGGTAGTCAAAAGTTAGTTACAAACCAGTCCCATTTCGTACAGGGAACCTACAACATGCACATACATGCATACATATGTACATACGCCCGAGCACACACAGGACAATGAGCAAACATTCGACGCAGCTGCACCGAACTTCGCCACTGACACCACACTTGAATGGCTGAGTTGCATACTTTGGAAGTTTAACCGCAATTACAAATGTTCAGCAATTTTATAGTAGGTACTCCATTTGTATAAGTGCTTATATTTTACTGCTCTTTCTTCAAATGTGCTTAATGTGCAACAAAAGCTGCAGCTGTGCCCAGTATGCATATAGAACGCTTATGGCTCGGTACATGTATGCGTGGGATATGTTTGTAAAATAGGAGACGCGTCACATATTCCGTAGACCGTAAATTCAAACACTGCGGACGGTGGGAAAAGCTTTAAATTCATAGTTGGTTGAGTTTGAGTAACTACGAAAGAGTCGGATGGCCACTAGATTATCACTAGTTGCCAACGAAATTGGTTATTTCTATTTCACTCCATTCGATTAACAGCTCTATTCCCATGCGAATGGTACAACTCATCGAAATTAAGTTCAGAAACCATGGATAGCAGACTATTGTGTTGATCATCGATGGTTTGGAATATCGTTTGAGTATCGATCGTGTCAGAACAAAATTTGCAAATCGACAATAATTAAATTCTGCCAACAAGTAAGAAAGTCTAAGTTAGGGCGGAGCCGAAGCTTAAATACCCGGAGCAAATATTAAATATATGTTTTTCACATTTCCGAAATTAGTGCCCTTAAATTTCGAAATATTGAAGTTTCAAGCATTTATGAAATCTACCGTTATATGAAAAGCGGCCGTAGTTTTAGTCCGATTTCAACAATTTTCAACGTTTTGCTTTTATGTGGCAAGCTCAATAACCATACCGAGTTTGGTACAAAAAGTGGGCGGTGTACGCCGATTTTCCAAAATTTTATCATAAACGTATTTCTTGGTAAAGAATTGTTGCAAGCATCAATTTTGAATAAATTAACTTTAATATTTATTGATTTATCGAAGATTTCGTATTTCTCTAAGGTAGACGTGGTTATTGTCCGATTTTGCAATTTTTTTTCAATACCATCCGGCCTACGGCAGAAAGAACACGTACCAAGCCGGCCGGCGTCTGTTTCTATCTTCAGTCAATTATTAATCAATCACCCCAGACAAAACACAGCTAAATCCCACTTAAAATTCCCACCCACCTCCAATCATTCCGCCAGTAGTTTGCAACGCGTCCGATTATATCTAACTTATAAGCTCACCTCCTTCAACTACACAAGCGCTAGTAGTCCCCCTCTCCTCTAACCAAAAATTTTGCATTCAAGAAGTTTGCACTTAGAATTCACTTTGACTTGTGCACTCGAGGAGCCTCAATTGACTCTCAGCAAATTTTTCAACAATTTCCCCCCTATTTCGCAAATAAAATTCTTCTTCCATCGCTTTTCCCCAAGCTTAGACGCACTTTCGTCAAGTCTCTCATTCAGTTTGCTTTCGCCGCCTTTTGAGGTTTGCTTTAATTTCTCAAAATGCTGCCAAGTGCTTTGGTGTTTTGCGTTTCCGTTCACCTGACTGTGTAGCTGCACCTGCTGCAGCATTGTATTAGCAGAGAGGGGGAGAAATGAGAGAAACCTTGCACAATATCACTGAAAAGAATGTGACTATAAAATAAGAATAAAGATAAAAACTCACAAAAGGTAAAAAAAAAGCAAATTTAGTTGAATTTTAAGCAAAATTTTTGGAGCTCGTAAACATTATGTATACATATCTATCCTGGATTCATATACAGACATACATATATTTGCACTTGTTAGTGTGTGGTGTAAAATAAGCAGTTAAGTGTTGTTAAATGTAAGAATTGTTTGTTGTTCTCATTCGGCTAACTAGTTTTTGTTTGCTTTGTATTTTTTTTGCATTTTCTGATGGCTACCGTTGTGGGAGTCAAGTTCAAAAGTACATAAAATGTTAAATTTTGCTGTTGTTGTATTATGCTGCGTTCGAGTGAACACTGAACTAAGCTGTGCTGGTTAGTATTCCTAGTACAATTTGTAAATATAATCTTCAACACTGCTTTTGGGTGCAGTTGTGAGAGCTGTGCACTTAAGTGAAGCTGTCGGCTGTGCAAACGAGAAGCAAAGTTGTTTAATTGGTATGAAGCGTATTGCAGGGAATTTCAGGTAAACTCTAATAAGGTAAGCAAATAGTACCGAGAAAAATACTGCATACACATACGCACATGTGCATATGTTTGTGTGTATGTAAAAATAAAATATTTTTAATAGTTTTCTGGAAATGCAGGCATTATTTTTACATTCCAGTTTTTTGAGTTGAAGCTCTAATAAGCCTTTTTTCGTGGAAAATTATAGCGTTTTCTTTTCTCAAAGAAAAATGTTGCCTCAATATATGACAATATTCTATAAGTATTCGCCTCCGCCCTGTAAAAGAATTTTACATTTCGCCTATGCGAAAACACCAAACAAAAATTGAGAACTTCACTTCCATTGTAAAAAACTTATTAAAAAATACGACAAACGAACTCTAACCGCCAAAAAGATGTAAGCAATATTTAAAAATTTTTTTCTTTATACAGAAATGTTCCTAGAGCATCTATATGCATTTCTGCATTAAAAATAAAATTTACAAAATAATGTCGTTTACATCTTTTTGGCAGTTAGGGCTCGATATGGGACTCAACTAACCGCTTAAACATAAAATCTGGTAAATTTAAAACTTCACGCCAACGCCAAAGAGAATGTAAAAATCATATAATTTATTTTTCTTTACAAACACAGTTTTTCATTTAATTTAAGAGTTTTGAATATATTAGGTAATAGTTATATTAACAGCTTCCGAAAATTTTCATTTCTGGTTCGGATATCAGAACTGTAAAAAATTGCAAGGCATCAACGATTGTGTCGGATTTTTTAGAAAAATTCTGAGTATGTATGCAGTTTTATAGCCAATTCAATTTTAATGTAAGTTTAAAGTTGCTGGAAAATCGCGCTGTTTTTTGGCATTTTTTTTT
>NW_016158720.1:0-5612 GCF_001687245.7 Rhagoletis zephyria
CAAGTTCATTCTTCTTTTTGGCCCATGTATGTCGCTCAGCTGCTCTTTGATTTTCTTCCATCCAGAAGATTTGGTGTGCATCAGGAGTTTCTTTTTATACCCGAGCGCACTTGTGCACAAGGGTATTATAACTTTGTTCACATAACGGTTGTTTGTAACAGGCAAAACGAATCGAGATAGATATAGACAAATGTATACATAAATGATCAGGATTAAAAGAGAAATCGATTAAGCGGTGACTGTCTGTCGGTCCGTCTGTCCGTCCGTCCGTCCGTCCGTCTGTCCGTCCGTCTGTGCACACGATAACTCGAGTAAAAATTAAGATATCTTAACTAAACTTGGTACGTGTACTTCTTTCGGGCGTAGGACGGATGGTATTGAAAATGGGCAAAATCGGACAATAACCACGCCTACCTCCCATATAACGGTAATTTTCAGAAATACGAAAACTGCGATATTTTAGTAACTACTGAAGATTATTCACTCAAAATTGATGCTTGCGACAATTCTTTATCAGGAAATACGCTTATCATAAAATTATGGAAAATGGGCGTGGCACCGCCCACTTATGATCACATATATGTATCTCGGTAACCGTTCTACCAATTTGTACCAAACTCGGTATGGTTATTGTGCTTGCCTTATAAAAGCAAAACGTTCAAAATTATTGAAATCGGACTAAAATTACGGCTTTTCATATAACGGTAAATTTTAGAAATGCTCGAAATGTCAATATTTCGAAATTTAAGGACGCTAATTTATTCAATATTGATACACCCCGGCTTACCATGTAGCGGTAGCTTTCGGAAAGGTGAAAAGGCATATATGTAATACTTGCGCCGGGTATTTAATGTTCGGCCCCGCCCGAACTTAGACTTTCTTACTTGTTTCGCTTTGTCGCTAGTTTTTCGTTGGGTTTTGAACGTAGCAGAGTTGGGTTCCATGAACTCCAATCTGCTCTGGCATCCTAAAGAAATACTTATTTATAGAGGAAAATCTATAATTTTCAAATATACAGGCAGGTTCTGCAATTCACTTCCGAATTTCAACAAAATGCGCTTTGAATTCAAATTGGCAGGGGTTTAAATTCACTCGGAAGTGAATTGCAGAACCTGCCTGATTATATAATTTACGTGTTCTTTAGCTTCTAATGCCGCGTCCAGATGTTCTACCGTACAGCTCTGCATAGATTCGTCCAAGTACTCAGGCTCTTGTTCATAAGTGACTATTGCTGAAATAATGTAAAATTCAAGTATCAGTAACTACTATTGCATGTAAATAAAAGCGAAATCTTACCATCGCTGTCTACGTAATTTTCCAAGCCGGTTGCAGATTGGCCCATGAGCGTAGCTAGCCTGCCCGTATTTTTGTCCGGTCGGTGTTGAAACTGGACCCCACCAGTCTTATATAGCTCCCTCTTTTCATCCGCTAAATTCTTCCTGGTTCTTCTTCATATTCTCGTACTTCTCCCGCAAATTTTTAGGACCGCGCCTGATACCAGTTTGGGACTCAAACTTAAGGTCAATTTCTTCCCACGCTTTTCGCTTCTCTTCCCACGAAACTGCGTCGCTTCTTTTATTTTCTATTTTATTGGCGTACCGCTCGACCAATGTGATAAGAGGAGACTCATCGCCGCTTGTAAAATTTGGCAAACGATTTCTCTTTTTGTCATCCATTATCATCTATATAAATCTTAAAAGTCCACACTTATCACAAAAACCAATTTATTTTTACAATGGCACGTCAAAAATGTAAACAAAACACAGCTGGTTTGCCCATTTATGAGCATTCACAATGGGTTTTTGTGAATTGTTCTACAAAATATTCACAATTATCGAATTAACTGGAGGTCGGCTAATCTGAGCTTGGTGAAAACGAGAATGTCAAATCAAGGTACCTGGAGATTAGCTATCCTCTAGTTAAATGCTAACTTAACTGGAGATGGTGCAAACGGCCCTTAGTGTGTCTAGAATCTTGTTCACGTCGTTTAGTTTTATTATTGCAAAGATGTCGTCCACATATTTCGCTATAAATTTTATGTCAATATTGTATTTGTTTTTAAGCTCCGCGATGGTATTGTCAAGTAGGTTGTCCATGATAATGTCAGCAATTGTTGGCGAAAGAGGATTGCCCATCGGCATTCCAAAATTTTGAGTATACAATTTGTTATTGTACATAAAATAGCTGTTGTCTTTAAGACAAGAGTCTAAAATGTGGTGAAACTTATTTTTAGGTATATTCGTCCTCTTTTGTACTTGGTCCCATTTATTTAGTATTATTTTAATTGCTGACGTTGTAGGTATATTTGTGAACAAGGATACTACATCGAACGACACTAATACATCTTCTTCACATACAATGACAATTCCTCACTGCGTTGATTGTTTTGAGAAGATGAATCGTGATTCTAAATGGAAAAAAAATATTACTATGAACATTAAAAAAAACATCTGATGATTTGAAAATCATTAGAAAAACCTCTTTCAAATTCTCCAAGCGACGAACGAGTCCTTTTAGATGGCTTTTGGCGGATTCCATCTTTTCCTTAGAAAGAACTCGCCTTAATCTGGGATCCAAAAATAAGGCCGAATTTATAATATCATTTTCAAGCAGCGAACGTTGCCTGTTTCAACACAACTCAAAAATTTTTTACTAATATCGCTATCAGTGTTTTTGAGCTCAAGTGTCATCTGCAGCCAATGTTTGTAAAAGTCTCCTAATAGGAACTGCCCACCCTGAAGCTTTAAAGTTAACGAGTGAGGTAATGCCAACACTGCCACAATGCTCTCCACTAATTTCCACTCGTCAATGCTCAAATTTTCGGATGATCTTAGATGCATTGCGCAAAAATCTCTCAGTTGACAGAGCCTTCCCATCATATTGTATGTAGAGCTCCAACGAGTTAGAACATCTAGTTGAGGCTTCACAAGATTTTGGTCTCTAACCTTTAACCTGAAAAATTTAAACGAAATCATCTCAAAAAGCTATTAAGGTGAGAAAGTTTATGAAACCACCCACCGCATCAATGGTGTTCTTAGGATCTTTACAACTCGGCGAGAACTGCTTACTATTCCCGGGCTATACTCTTCCAAAAAGACTTTGACAGCGAGCTGAAGCGTGTGAGCCGCACATTTTACAGAAATTATGTGATCACCTATAATAGGCTTTAAAACATTTCCGGAAAATACATACGAAGCGGTTTCATCATCATCATCAATATCATCATCATCATCGTTGTCGTCGTGGCTGGCCGTCTCTGCCAAAAGCTCAACCGCTTTGATAAAATTCCGGCCGTCATCAGTGGTAACCGTATAAATTTGTTCTTTTTTAATATCATAAGATCCTATTACTTTTTCCATTATTACTCTTATATTGTCCGCTGTATGTCTGCCCTGTATTTCTTCCATTGCTAGAGTAATAATTTCAATTTTATCGCGTAAAAAAATTTGGGCATTTACACAAAGATCACCACGATTACTACGGGTGGCGGTATCAATCTTAAGACAGATAAGTTTACCGCTGAGTATATCTAGAATTGAGGATTTCAATTTGCCGCACTTTTCATTTGCGAATTGCATAATATTAGCCGATGTTATTTTTTGCATATTAAGCCCATCGAATATTTGATTTGTAAGTGCCTTAAAGGATTCGGAATCGAAAAATGATAAAGGCAACGAATCTTTTGCGATAAAGTTAATGCATGCATTCACCACCTCATTTGGGGAAATTTTAGATGAAAACTTAATTTTTTATCATTGACATCCTTGGGTTCGTTTTCGAGATGGGCCCGTTTATTGGATTCGTGAAATAACTCAGCATGCTTAGTTCGCAAATGTCTTTTTAAATTAGTTATATGCTCTAACTGGATCATATCACCACATGCTTTGCATTTTCCAACTTGACCTTCACTTTCAAAATGTTCACGAATGTAAATATTGCGCTTTCGCCCCATTGCTGGAAATATAATTAAAGAATATTCAACTATGTATATGTACAGATCCAAACCAACTTATACCTTGTTTATACCGAGTTAGTAAAATAAAATGAAAACGTATTCAAAAGTAGCGTATAACGCACATTATTAAAATGNTATGTATATGTACAGATCCAAACCAACTTATACCTTGTTTATACCGAGTTAGTAAAATCAAATGAAAACGTATGCAAAAGTAGCGTATAATGCACATTATTTAAATCAAATACGTCCGCTTTCGTTCTGAAAAAGCATCCGTGAAGTGAATAATCAAGATAAAAAAAATATTTTTAATTTGCATGTTGCCTGCAATGGGATTTGAACTCTGACTATCGGGAATCTGGAAATTGACAAATTGTGCCAACATCTTTGCGCACTCGGCTACAGCCAGACATGTAAGTGTGCTTTCAGATTTTGAGTTTGAATCAACACCACACACAGTACGCGATTAGTGCATTCCCTGCAGGGAAACCCCGAACTGGTGTACCAAATTTGTAGTCCCGTACTAGATCTTTATCGCCAAAAACGAACCAGTCCGATAGTAACTAGATCGCCACCAGCTCAAAAGCGGCGATATGTGGTACTTTTAAAAAACAATTTTAGAAATCTATGTCTAAAATGACGAATTTAGAACTGGTTCAAAACTATAGAAAAAGAGATGGAGAACGAACTAGATCTCATCTGGCGAATTTTGAACTAGTTCGAAACTACTGAAAAAGGGATGCAGCGGGGGCCTTGTTTACTTTAAATAGATTTTTGCTTGGCGGGTTTTTCGTTCAAATACGCTTTCAGTCAGCACGTCGCAGATGCTTTTTCATAGTTTGGTAATACAAAACTAATATTTGTGTTAACAGCTTAACATTATGGGACCTTCTGGAATATAACCAATAACAGTCAGCACCTCTGCAAATTCAGCTACAGCCAAAGGTATGTAAACGTGTTTTCAAATGCACAATTTAATTTACATTCATTCAAACAAACTTGATTTCAGATTGAAAATACATTTCTCTCCAAATAATAAAAATTGCTACCATGGTAACCCAAAAAGAAAATATATTGTTACTTTTTTCGTTTACAACTGGTTCGAAACTATAGAAAATGGGGTGCAAAGCGAACTAGATCCCATATGTCGAATTTAGGACTGGTTCTGAACTATAGAAAAGGTAATGCAGCGGGGGACAATTTCCAATTCCTATGACATCGCTGTGTTAAATTCGCCAGTTGTTTGCATGCAAAAGAGATTTATCGCGAACTAGTAGTGGTTCTAAATGTACTAGAAGCGCACCAGTTCAAAACTAGAGATTTTCCCCACAGGGTTTGTACAAATAAACATGTGTGTATTTATGTACAAATAAACATGTCCCTGCAGGAAAGGTATCTAACTATTAACTATTAAGTTGATTAGGAAGCTATAAGTCACTTATTATCTGTATATTTTCTTTGACGAAAGCTAACTATATTTCTATGGCGATGGCCGCGAAATAGTCAAGGGTGGTTACCACTGCATTAGATGTAGTCAAGGGTGGTTACCTCTGCATTTGATGTAACTAGCTTGTAACTAACTACTTTTGGGCATAAAATATCAATAGGAAAAACAAAATATATATTTTTATCTTTTTTGTTTTTTGTTTTTTTTTTT
>NW_016158720.1:9884-14348 GCF_001687245.7 Rhagoletis zephyria
GTAAAAGTGCGAGTATTCCAACAACACCGATTGAATTGGTATACAGTTATTCGTATGGTAATTTCATATTCTAGCAATGCTTTTTGTTATACGAAAAGTTAGTACGAGTACGCTTAACCTTTGCACATATACCTAAGTGAATCAGACTTCAGCTAGTTTTTGTGTCGCTTGTTGAATCGCAGAGGCCCAATAGCGACAAATTATATATTTTTGAAATCTAGAAGTCGAGCTGAATCGATTGGTACCAAATTTACTATATTTAGACTGAAGGCTCTTTCGGTATTTAGCCAAGCCTTTTATTTTTGCCGGAAAAAATAAAAGTCACATTTTAACCGTTATTATTTGACGGAAAAAATAAAAGTCAACTTTTAACCGTTTATATTGGACTTTTTTCAAAAAGTTAGCAAAATAAAGGGCACGAGGGATTCTTATAGAGAATATCCTGAGGACCTCAAGAACTTTGAAAAATGTGATAACGGTTATTTTGGGTCCCTGGTGCTAAATGCCCAAGTATACGTCAATGAATTATATCCAAACGCAACCAGCTTGATTTAGTTTACATCATTGAAAATAAAGCTAAACAACACAAAGGTTACCTGTTTTTTAGATTTGCCCATATACATAAATATGTGACGGTTCATGTGCTGCTCTCAGCAAGTTGAAGAGCTTGAAATGTTACGAATTTCCACTTGTCAAAACAAGATTCTGCCAGCATTAAAAGTGCTTTTGCCATCTTTTGTTTAACTATGACATTTCCACAGAAAATAACACAAAACCTACACAAATAAATGTGTTGCAAGCAGCCACAACTACGACTGCGAATAAGAGTCATAGATTGACAACAATAACAATAGCAAAAACTTGAATTCGAACAAAAAGTAATGATCAAAGTACTTTCCAAAGTTTATGCTGTCGACATTGCAACTGCAATTCTATGATAACTGCAAGCCAAAATGCATGTGAAAAAGTAAAGTCGGAATTTTATTGCCGCCACCCTTTAGGATTGTTCTGTACCGAAAAAATTATACCCTATTTTTTTATTTCGCATAAAAAAATTTAGGAAGTGCTCAAAGCGCTCAAAGTTTTCCATGTATTTTATATGGGGAAAAACAAGTTTTCGAAAAAATGGTATCGAATTCTTGAAAATCAATATTTTTCGATCGGATATTCCCAATAATAATACTGAATTGTTTCTTTAACAAATTTTCATGGTAACTATATTTTATAGGTCCGCCAAAACACAAAGAAAATGCAATGGAGGGACCAATAACAAAATATTTAGTATTAAAAAATGGTTAAATAAACAATTTGATAATAATATAGGAAGAGAACCACCGTCTTCCGACTGAAAAATACTGATTTCCAAGAATTTTATACCATTTTTACGAAAAGTTGTTTTTTCCCCGTATAAATTACATGAAAAACTTTGAGCGCTTTTCGCACTCCCTAAATATTTGTTTGATTGCAAAATAAAAAAATAAGAGTATATTTTTTCGGTATAGAACAATCTTCCGACTTTACTGGACCACTCTAATGTACATATGTACATTACGGTTATGACATCTTTTGAATTTGTTAAAGCCTGTAATGCAGGGCCGGCGAACCTTTATACATATCGGCAAATCTAAAAAACAGGTAACCATTGTTTTATTTAGCTTTATTTTCATTGTTGTAAACTATATCGAGCTGGTTGCTTTTGGATATAATTCATAGACGTATACTTGAAGCTTCAAAAATATTTTGAATCATGTGTTGCATAACTTTTGAGTTATAGATGTTTTCATTTAAAAAAAATATTAAAAACAATTGAATTTTTTTATGTAATTTTTAAGAGTGGAAAAATTGATTATGTTAAAACTTTTGAAGCACATCATATACTGGTTTGAAATTTTGTAGGCAATTAGTACTTATGTCTACACTTCATATGTAGTTGGTAACTAAAGTGTGCTTTAAAAAATCGATAAATGACAGGTAACGAAATGTGTGTAACTCTGCTGTTCACAATTTTCAAAATTTTCGGATTATCACGTATAGTTTTTGAAGCATTTTATTTTAAAAACTTTTTAAGTATGTATTGTATTCTACAAACAATTATTAATATGTAATATGATACCTTAGCAAGAGGTGTGTTTTCAGAATAAACCAACTTTTAAAGATAAGAAATTATGCGATCTTGAGCGTAATTTTTATTCCAAAAACATCTTAATTGAAGGCACATTTAGAAAATACGTCGAAACGATCTAAATCTTTTTATAACTACTAGTTCTGATAACGTTACACATTCCTGTAAAATGCTTCAAAAAGTTTTTCTCTAGAAGTGTATAAAACCCCTGACTTACTACTTTTAATGATGCTCCTTCTTGTAATCAGAATATTTCGAGCGTGGTATCAAATCAACTTTTTTTTGACACAGGTTCTAGTTGCTACTTAATTGGAGCCTTCTAAATTAAATGGCGTCCGAAGTTTTGCCCGGTTGGCTCCACTTTTCGAGATAGCGGTACTTGAAACTTTGCTTAAATTTTAACTATTTTATAAAAACTCCCTCAGTTTTGAATATATTTTACTACAATTTTGCACACGATTGTATTTTAATATTACCTTCACTTCTCTGAAAATCGTCGAAATCGGTTCATTATAACATCTAGCTCCCATACAACTAATTGTTTAGAGACGTTGTTTTTTGCGTTATAACTCCTACAATTAAGCAGGTAAAAATTTAGTATAGGTTCACTTTAACATATAGCACGCATACAATTTACTATTCAGATATGAAGTTAGAGTTATAGCGCAAAAACATACATCTGAGTAATCAGTAATCAGTTGTTATGTGCAAAAGTTTCGAAAAATAACTTCAAAACTGAAGGAGTTATTTATAAAATAGTTAAAGTTTAATCATATTTTCAAGTACCGTTATCTCGAAATCCAGAGCCGATTTGGTAAAACGGGGGATGCAATTGAATTTAGAACGTCCCAATTAAGTGAGTTCAACTTTCAAAATCCTGGCTCAAAAGTTACAACTTGCACAGTGTAATTTGAACCCAGCTTATTCTTTTGTTTTCTATTTCAGCGATCTAAATGTTTATTCCACGTCTAACTTTTGAACCACTTGATGAAAATGAATTACACTTATATTTATCGATTTATTAAGAGATTAAGAATAGAATCATATATAAAACATAGGTGTACCCACAGATTAAAAACTTTTTGTTTTGAAAGTGTACCTGTTTTTTTAGATTGGCCCATATACACATGCCATTATTTCCAAAGAAATATTAAATGTAGCCATGACGCACAGTGCTTCCCTTCCATATGAAATGTGGGCAAACATCGAATTATGCACCGATTTAAATGAAAAATCGCTCCTTAGTGAAAATGATGCCGCTAAATTCAAAAATGCAATTTGTTTTTGGATAACTTTCATACCTTCACTTTAAATGCAGTTTGAATTTGAAAATTTGGGTTCCTGTGGCATTTAGAAAAAGTTTTTATATGATGTAGCTGTTGTTAGACGAAAATATATAGCAAAAACTAAACAAATTTGTTAAACTAAACATTTTTTTCCGATAACGCCATATTGGATCCAAACCCCCCTTATATATAAGTCTTTGGTGAAAAAGAAAAATTTATAAAATTTTGTAGCCATATTGGATCCGCCATTTTGAATTAAAAAAGTCTGCTATCAGATTCGAAATCAGCGCCCTCGAAAACTCCCCATTTATATGAGTATATGCTGAAAAGGAAAAAGTGATAAAATTTGGTCGCCATACTGGATCCGCCATTTTAAATTCCAAAAACCTTACATCAGATTCAAAATAAGTGATCTTGAAAACTCCGCTTATGTATAAGCTTTTGGAGAAAAGGGAAAGAAGTATAAAATTTGGTTGCCATATCGGATCCGCCATTTTGAATTTCGAATATCTGACATTATATTCGAAATCAGCAATCCCCAAACACTAAGTGTCAAATCAATTTGGTTACTTCTCGACTTTTGGCCAGCAAATTATAGTCGCCAGACCATAGTGCACTGTATAGGTTAAGCCCTCGTTCAATGTTCTAGTAATTTTAAAAAATGTTAAGTAATAAAAACGATGACTTAAGTTGATTATAGTTTCTTTAATGTTATTCCTAATATTTGCATTCGCATTCGCACATTCGGATTCAGAAAATTCTCATTCGCGTAGGTGAAAAATATGACATTCGAAACATCCCTAGTATGTATGTATGTTTGTACGTGTTTTAAGCTACAATGCAAAAACGCGACTACTCTAAGCACGCATGTAAAGAGTACCCCTAAGGGTCAAGGATTATCCAAAATTAACTAAAATGCATCTGAAGAATATGGTCCAATCCAAGAATGATAACGGGTGATTTTTTTGAGGTTAGGATTTTCATGCATTAGTATTTGACAGATCACGTGGGATTTCAGACATGGTGTCAAAGAGAAAGATGCTCAGTATGCTTTGA
>NW_016158720.1:14528-26551 GCF_001687245.7 Rhagoletis zephyria
AGTGATCTTGAAAACTCCGCTTATGTATAAGCTTTTGGAGAAAAGGGAAAGAAGTATAAAATTTGGTTGCCATATCGGATCCGCCATTTTGAATTTCGAATATCTGACATTATATTCGAAATCAGCAATCCCCAAACACTAAGTGTCAAATCAATTTGGTTACTTCTCGACTTTTGGCCAGCAAATTATAGTCGCCAGACCATAGTGCACTGTATAGGTTAAGCCCTCGTTCAATGTTCTAGTAATTTTAAAAAATGTTAAGTAATAAAAACGATGACTTAAGTTGATTATAGTTTCTTTAATGTTATTCCTAATATTTGCATTCGCATTCGCACATTCGGATTCAGAAAATTCTCATTCGCGTAGGTGAAAAATATGACATTCGAAACATCCCTAGTATGTATGTATGTTTGTACGTGTTTTAAGCTACAATGCAAAAACGCGACTACTCTAAGCACGCATGTAAAGAGTACCCCTAAAGGTCAAGGATTATCCAAAATTAACTAAAATGCATCTGAAGAATATGGTCCAATCCAAGAATGATAGAATACAAGATTGCGCCGTCCTGGGCGTTGACATTTGTGTACCACAAGTAAGCAAAGAATAGAGCGAAAAGAAGAACGAGTTGAAACTGCTAAAGCAGTTCACTTTACAGCGAAAAACGTGTTTTAATTTTGCTAAATGCGAAAATATTGCATTTTTCACCTAATCTTTTAGAGAACAGTGAACATTTTAGTGCACTGCATTGCTTTGCAATTGAGGCTGCTTCAGCAAACGTTTTAGTGCCCTCCATTGCTTTGCAATTAAGGCTGCTGCAGAAAACTGCAGCAGCATCTCTGCTGCAGAAAACTGCAGCAGCATCTCTGCGGGATTGATTAGTTAACTTGCTAATGGAGGCTGCGTGGAGCAGAGACAAAATCATTGTGAGGAAATGCTGTTAATATAATAAACATTTCGGGAACGGCTTTGCCGTGCCTTATGTACACAAAATGCAAACGCATACGCAAAAATTAAGTTTTATTTTCTGAGCAAAAAATAAAACTCAAGAAATAACGATTATTTTCCGAGCAAAAAATAAAACTTGAAACGTAATCATTATTTTCCGAGCAAAAAATAAAACTTAAAATGTAACGATTATTTTCCGAGCAAAAAAATAAAACTTAAAACGTAACCATAATTTTCCGAGCAAAAAATAAAACTTAAAACGTAAGTAGTAAATGTCATTTACGCTTAGAAATCAAAATTAATGCAATTATCTTACATTTTCATGCGTTGCTATGTAGGTGCTGCCATACAAATTTGTATATTCAATTTTTCTGTCAAACGCACGCATACGTATACGCATGCTATGGTGATCCGCCTTAAACCTCGTGTAGGGATTACGATCGTTAAAACTCGGGCAATGGTTGGGTAACAATAAGCTGGTGTAGAGACACGAGTTGGGGCCTACTGCATTACAGAGGAGCATTTGTACTCCAATATGGCACAAATGGATCACATGCAAGGTTTATATCGTCGTTTATTACAAAACCGCGTATCAATAAGATGTAAAACCACGTATGTGAATTATGTAAATTATTTTCTAGAGAGTAAAAGCTCTCATATTTTAAAATGGTTCTCTTTTTTATAAATCAATCGCATTTCTGGCTAGTATATTTCAGTACGAATGGATAAGGATTTAGCCAAGAGCTTGTGTGAGCAAATCCAATTTTTGGCAGCAAATGTCAGTTACGCGGTTTTGCAGAATGATGATACGCGGTTTTGTACTTTAAACGACGATATATAAGAGGTTGCGCAATGCGAAGGTCCGTTATTCTTCTCGCAAAGTTTGGGCGAAAACAGCGGAAACGACAGGCAGCGTAAAAAAAAATAAAATTTAAGTGAAGAGAAGCGATTTCAAACGAATTGTAACCGATAACTTATGCAAAAATACATTAAGTTAATATTAACCAAGTTTTTACCCGTGCCTTTACGTCGAAAAAGCCACAAAACCTGATTTTTCACAGCGACCATTATTTGCGAAATTTTCACTCAAACTCATTATGTATATCTCAGACGTTTGTGTATCGATTGATTTGAAAGTTGTACACAATAAACTAGATTCTATTCTAAAGAGGATGCGTTTAACCACACTTCTTAGTACTTATTAAAAACAAAATGGCGGATCTTTTAACTTTTTTATAACAATTAAGGAGGTGGTTTTTACAAATGCAAAAGTTGTGTTATGAAGTTGAAAACTTTTGCTTTGTTTTAATGCAGCATTATAGACAAATATATTCGGAAATTTTTGGGAAAGTTTCATGTTTAGAGAGCAAGTAGTTCTAAAGTTATCGTAATAAATGATAACTTTATTAGATGACAAATATTTTTACATAGCACTTGTACAAGTAATTTTGGAAGTAATATTAAGTGAAATGTTGAAATTCATAAATTTATCGAACTTATTAAAGCTCTTTGTTATAAATTTAATAGACATACTTACATACCTACATATGTATGTATGTATGCATGTAACTAGACACATAGTGAAAACAGTTATTAGTACAGTGATTGTTTTACAAAATTTGCAATGTTTTAAATACTACATTTTTCGTTAATTTTTCACAAATTTCAGTACATTTTTATTCAAAGCAAAATTATGAATGTAAGTAACAGATAATACTTTAAAACGCAAGAGTACTTGTTTTAAGAATATTTTGTATCGAAATAAAATATAGTTTGTAAAAAATAAAAGTGTTATTCACTTGAGTGTACACATCATTGCACACAGAACCCAATAAATCTTATCTTACTAACATTATAAATGTGAAAGTTTGTATGTTTGGATGTTTGGGAAATCATCACGCGGAAACGACTGAACGACTTTGCATGAAATTTGGTACGCAGATAGCTTATGAGCCAGATTGGTTAATAGGCTATTTTTTTAAGAGTTGCCACCTGTTAAAAAAGTTTTATTTATTTAATATGCGGCAACGACAGACTGGGTTTGCATGAAAATTTGCACACAGACAGCTTATGACTTAGATTAGAAAATAGACTACTTTTCTTAAGATTTTCGTGTTAAAAAAGTTTCATTAAATTAATACGCGGAAACGACTGAATGGATTTGCATGAAATTTTGCCAGCAGATAGCTTATGACCTATAGTGGGAAATAGGCTAATTTCTTGGAAGAGTTGCCACCTGTTAAAAAAGTTTAATTAAATTAATACGCGGAAAAGTCTGAACGGATTTGCATGAAATGTTGCAACCAGATAGCTTANAGAGTTGCCACCTGTTAAAAAAGTTTCATTAAATTAATACGCGGAAACGACTAAATGGATTTGCATGAAATGTTGCAACCAGATAGCTTATGACCTACAGTGGAAAATAGGCTAATTTTTTGGAAGAGTTGCCACCTGTTTAAACAAATTTTCACTAAATTAATAGGCGGAAACGACTGAACAGATTTGCATGCCATTCCGCACAGAGATAGCTTATGACCTATGTTGGAAAATAGGCTACTATTTTAAGAGTTATCACGTATTAGGAAATATTAATTAAATTAATACACGTAAATGACTGAACTGATTTGCATGAAAGTTTGCACACAGATAGCTTATGACCTGGACTGGAAAATAGGCTACTTTCTTAAGAATTGCCACCCGTTTGAAAATGAAATTTTGCTCAAAGATGGTTTTTGTCCTGGATTGAAAAATAGGCTACTTCCTTTACCGGTTTTGCGATCAGAACGAAATTTAGTACACTTACTACGGATTTCGGAAGGATGGTCTTAGACTGAAAGTAAGTCCGATAACTCAAGGCCCCTCCCATACAAATTGGAATTTTCATATTACATACATATCTCTGGAAGTATTTGTGGGAGAGAACTGAAACTTGGTATAGTGATATGTATGTGAAATCAATGTTGGCATTAATCGATTGATGTTTTAATCAGTTAGTTAATTCGATTAAATTCAATCTGATTACAGTTAATCATGATTAATTTTAATCTGACTAAACAGTTAATCGTAACCGCGATTAAAAAATTAATTTTTAATCATTAACTCTTAATTTGATCAAGTAGGTTTGGTGATTAATTAAGTTATGCTGGAATTTCCCTGTGCACACAAAGCAAGTTAATCCGGTATGGCTAAGTCGGGTTTCCTCATCAATCTAAGCAATTTGGTGTGCATTTTCATTAAGATATATACCAACAAACGTTTTACAAACTAGGTTTGTAAAAGTTCCCAGTTTATGTATTACTAATAACAATAATTATAATTTTTTTATATTATGTGCTTTTTATAAGCGTAAAACACAAAATAATTACTATAACTGGTGTTTGGTTTCAAACTCGGACAAACTAGACAAATTAATCAGATTTTATTTTTAATTGGATTAACGATTAATGTTTTAAATTAATTAAACGTAATCGCAGCCAGCGATTAACGATTAAAAAAATGTTATCATTAATCGTACAGTTGATTACGACTAATTAATTTTAATCGTCAAACGCGATTAACATTTTAATCGTAAATCAAATTAACAGTTTGCCAACACTGTATGAAATCATGTTCATATTCACGGAGAAAATGGACGTTTTTGGAAAAGAGGCGTAGCACCATACTGACTGAAAGTTTCATATTGCATATCTCTTCAAATGTTTGGGGTAAAGCACTCAAGCTTAGTATGGAAATACATATGTATGTATATATGTGAAACTAATACCATACTCATGGAGAAAAATGAGAGTTATTGGAAAAGGTGGTGTGGCAACTCCCGTGCAAATTAATTTTTCTATGCTGCATATTTCTGGAGGTGTTTATTGCAGAGGACTGGAACTTGGCACCGAGATGTGTATACAAAATTAATTCCATACTCATAGAGAAGAATTTGTGTTATTCGAAAAGGGGACATGGTACCTCCCGTACAAATTTACTGTTTTATACTGCATATCTCCAGAGATGTTCATGGTAGAGTACTGGGACTTGGTACTGGGGTATGTAAAATCAATTCTAAATTCATGGAAGAAGATTAGGGTTATAAGAAAAAGGGGCGTGGCACTTCCAGTACAAATTTACTTTTTCTTGCCACATATCCCTGGAAGTGTTTGTGGAAGAATACTGGAACTTGGTATGGAGTTGTGTATACAAAATGTATCAATTGCTCATGGAAAAAATGTGAGTTATTAAAAAAGGAGGCATGTCGCCTCCCATACATACTAAAAACTTCTTAATACATATCTCTGGAAGGATAGAAAATCTCTCGAAGTATTTTAAATTTGTTATGGAGATTTATTTTATAAGTGCCGTACTGACAGAATAAATTTCATTAAATGGAAAAGGGAGAGCCGGGTTCGGCCTTATAATCTAAAGCTCTCTTGAGGCATTTGCTACAGTAATGAGAAGTGGTATTTTATCAAGGCCAGGTTACTAAATTTGAGTTGGAAATATTAGAACCCGCCGTGGCACCTCCAAGAAGGTTACACGTTCACGCGTCGTATACCTGGAACCATTTTAAGGTAAACTTAGAGGGATTGATATCTTTCGTATGCCTAGCGCGCAGACGAGATTTTATAATTTCATAGTTTTAAACGGCCTAAATACCTTAACTCGCTTAAAAAATAACGAGCTATAACGAAATGGGCACAGAAATGTTAGATTTTATTTCATATTAATTATCATTACATTATTTTTCACAATTTGTATAAAAGCGCGGGGTGAAACCCGCGGGTATAAGCTAGTTATTTTATATTTATGACATTTTCGAATAGTCGTAATGAGATCATTTCCATCTTCAGTGTTTAAGTAGTCAAAGAATTCTATACATTTCATTTTAAACTTTCTTTTAATTTGCAGTTCACGTTAAAAAATTTGAATAAGAAGCCGGTTTCTCTCTTTGCGCCAGGAAGCAAACTTTATAATTACGACCCTCTCAGTTGCTTTGTTTGAGTGTGGTATTGAAAAAAAAAAACACAAAATTACATATTTTTCAAACTGTGGTAAAATACCACTATTTAGAAACTTCACCTATAATTCCTCATGGCTTAAATTATTTTTTTGAACTACGCAAAAACTTTTAAAGACTAATAATTCGCTATAAAAAGTATCTAAGTATCTATGTCTTGTATGCAAAACTCGTTTACAATGTCAGTAAATTGTGAAAAAAGAATTGTAAGTTATAGGCAAAAGCCGTTCGAATCAAATTTGTTGTTATTAAACTGAAGGTCAGTTTCGAAATAACTAACGACACTCGACAAAAAAACGTCAGTCTATTATCGCAACTGGTACGTAACGACCCGTCGATATGCCCATAAAACGTTTGATCTTCTTGTTGTATTAATTTCTTGGGCATATCAAACATTATTTGAAACATGTCAACTATAATTAAATTATTTTCTTTTTACTTTTTATAGTACACTTTAAGGAAGTTCCAGCGTTATGTAAAAACCTTAAAAAAATCCTAAAGCATTTTGTTTAAACTTAATAATTGAGTACAAATCAGTACAAATTTTGAAAAATCAGGACATTAGCGTACTGATTGAAGAAATGAATAAAATCAGTACAAGAGTTGAAAAATCAGTACTGTACTGATAAAATCAGTACGTCTGGCAACCGTAAATATTTTCGAACTTTTTGCAAAACTTAAAAAATGATACCAACTTTCATCAAAATTTTGAATAACTGTTTTTAGAAAAAAATTAGTATGCAGTATTGTAGCTCATTCAATTTCAGTGCATAAAATGCAAGCTTCAAGTCGCTTCAAATTACCTTTGATTCTTTAGAATTTGTTTCTCAAGGGTGTTACATATTACATGAAACTTTCCCAAATATTTCCGTACATATTTGTCTATAATGCTGCATTAAAACAAAACAAAAATTTTAAACTTCATAACACAACTTTTGCATTTGTAAAAACCACCTCTAACCACCTTTAATATGTATTAAGAAATGTTATTCGACTCATAGAATAGTATCTAGTTTATTGTGTACAAATTTCAAATCAATCGATACATAAACGTCTGAGATATAGCGAGTTTAATTGCAAACTTCGCAAAAATTGGCCGCTGTGAAAAATCAGGTTTTGTGGCTTTTTTCGACATGAAGGCGTGAAAGCAAAAAATCGCCTTGGGACCATCTGCGCAGAGAGAGGCAATTTTTATTTCACGCATTGCGCGACCGTCTATGCATAGATCTAGGATCACATGTGTTGTGTGCTCGTTTATGGCTGGAATTCCCTGACTCTCCCAAAACCCTCTATAGCATTAGTACCTGATAAAGCAGTAATGGTAAAGCGTAAGCATTTTCCTCTGATCTCTGCGTGTGTGATAACGATTCATAAGTCCCAAGGAGGTCATTTGGTGAGATAGTATACGCTCAACAGCTCCTGTACGTCGCATTATCACGAGTAACATAGATTTAAGAGCTACATCTTGTTTAAAACAAAAAAAAAACAAATTATAGAAAATTTTATCATGATCGGAGAGCAACAATATCCACAAATGAGTGGCAAGGCTTTCGACTTGAAACAATTTAAAAAGTATTACACGTATCACGTAGAGGATTTTTAATTAGAGAGAACAGCATCATTGTCGAATTTTCTAATTCTTTCAGAGACGTGGATGATAACACTTAAGACATTCGTAATTATGGTATAGTAATTCAATTTAAAAGACCAATGAAGAGAGAAGGCAGAGATGTTATTTACCATAACACACATGACGGAGCCCGTATTGTTACTCCGCAAATAGAACTCAGTGCACAAAAACTCAAATCAATGTATGTTTAAATTTCTAAGGTGGGAGAAATATGTGCTTGTGAAAGCAGATTGGACCATGAGGGATCAGTTATATTTGTGGCAATTTATATTTCTCCCAATCAACCAGTAAATAAAATTATGGAATTTATCCACGTGAGTTTAATAAAATACACACCAGAAGTATCGCGGATCCTTAAAAAAGACTACAATAAAATTCCGTGATTTTAACCGGGATTTCAATGGGAATTATTCGTTGGATTCAGCGCTCTCTTTGGTTGAGTTCCTTGGCATCAAATTAAATTTAAAAATTGTTGCCGTATTTCAAGATATATTGTTCGCATCGAAACTAAAGCACTTTTTTAATTTTTTAGTTACCGTTAGCCACTCGTCTCTTTTGTAGACATTTGAACATGAGTCTAAATCATGATTCAATTATTAAAGGTTTTGTAAGTAGCTTTTTTCTAAAATTTGGCACTGCCACCCACAGGGATGGTTTATGGAAGCAGGAGAAAAAGGGAAGAATTCAATCACACTTCCTAAAATGGGAGCTAAATTCCATAAAAAGGTGTGGATAATAGTGAATGGTGGTATTTTAAAACAGCAACGAATTTGATTTAATTATTTAATTTAAACAAGCTTATTTACATCGAATATAACCCCCGATTGTTATTAAAAATAAATATTTCTATGTATATACCAAACTTGCGTACGTCAGATGGCGCTTAACTCGAGAATGGATGATTCACTTTCAGCTTTTTTTTGTTGTATTTGTTTGCCAGATGATGGATATAAAGAAGCTATTTGTTTGTGGAAAATATGCAATATTTATTTAAAAAAACGTCAAATAAAAAAATTTGGAGCTTACGTTTCTTTCGCGGTTATGGCTCCATTGTTTCGAATATGGTAATTCGAATTCTTTGATGTCGCACTTTTAATGTCCTGGGGAGAATATTCAACACTGGCTTACACAGCCGCAATTGGCGATTCGTGCCGGACGAACTCAGGAAGAATAAAAAGAACATGCAGCTACTGAACGACTGAGATAGGGAACGTGATCTACATCGTCAAATGAGAAGTGGCGTAATGGGGCTTTCGCACGAGGCTATTTTTCAGGCAACTTTTGCGTTCAACTCACGCCGAGTTGCACGAAAAAAATTTAATGACCAAAAATATCAAAATATAAATAAATATCAAAATATTCGCCATAAAAAGCGTTGCATTGTTCAACTTTGCATTCTCCTTTTGGTTGAACGGCCTTTCAACTAATCGCTTTCAACAAAGTTGGTCGCTAGCCAACATTCGCCTCGTGCGTACACCTTTTAAGTGTGTACAGTATATTTTGCTTAGCTGCCCATCCTTCTTTGCACGAAAAATTTGTGCGCTTAACCGAAAAAAGCACGTTTTTTTTTGTACTTTAATGAGGAAGGTATCCCAATATCCTATGAAACCAAATAATGGAGGAGCTCCTACCACGTACAAATTACTGAAAGCGAAATTTTTTGCAAATGATATCCAATTATCTATATAGCTACATAAAATTATAGCCGTTTTCGTTGTTCTTCGAGATGAGAAAAATAAATAAAAGCTTGTCAAATTAGGGTAAGTGTAGGGCCAGTGCAGGTAAACGTAATACTTTCTTTGACAATTGATAATAGCTGCACAATTTTTAAGGCAGGTATCTCTAATGTGCAGGTATGTTGAATGCATCTATTGGAGCAGTTTCCATATAAATAAATAAAACAATGCCACTGATGCGCTTTTTGGGGTAGGTATCTCAAATGTGCACTTAAGAATAAAGGCAGCAAAGCAAAATGTACTGTAATTACATCGCGCCATTGACTAAACCGAGCTGTCGTGTGACGACTGGGCCTATGGATGCGGTTTGGCAATGTTATATTAGCTCTGATCCAATATTTTTCCTGAAAAATCCTGTAAATCTGTCAAACAGCAAAATTACTCTCTGAAGTGAGAGTAAAAAGTGAGTAACAACAAAAAGTACGGGAACAAAAAAACCATTTTTCCTGTAAAAACGTCAACCAGTGATTGCTTGACACTTTTCATGATTTTACCAGAAGAAAAAGTTCGGGTAAAATCTTGCAACTTCATTCTCTACACAACTCTCCAAAAGTCGGGAACATTTTTCCTGCAACTTCCTGCAAGTTCGTGTAAAATCCTGTAAGTTCATGGAGTACTGGATCAGAGCTATTGCGTCAAAGTCTCATTCGGAGACCCCAGGATTGTGTTGTGGAGGACAATACTTAAATACCTTCGTTGGCTTATTTACCAAAACCATTGAATGCGACTTGGCAGAATCAAGAGATCTCCACGAATATCGACAAATACATTTCGGCATTTAAGGGAATTTCGTCTCTATAGCCTNTCCAACGATTCTCACCCATTTTGTCTTGTTGGCGCCAGCGAATGAAGAACAAACATTTCTTCAAATTTAAAAAGTAAAAATTTCACTACTAACAATTTAAAAATGTTCTTAAAACTTGCAAAGAAATTTGGAAAAGAAATATCACTGTTTTTGTTTTTAGGAGTAGGGTGGGAGTGTCATTGATAAAATTAGAGCGAGAGAAAGTTTTTCTTACAAAACCTTTCATTAATGAATCATGGTCTAAATAATAATAAAAGTGGAAAATTAAATAGTTAAAAAAATAAAAAAATTTTAAACGAAAAATTGTAAGAACTTATAAACTTCGTATTAATGTTACAACAGACCAACTTTACTGCACGTCTATACCTGCTATGAGCGCTCGCATACAACTGTCAGTTTTCTCGCATACCAAATCTTATCGCAGGGCGATCAGTGCGAATCAAACAACTAAAACAACAACTAAACAACTAAATCCTTTAACAATAAAAAATAACGAAAAACAGGTTGTTAGAAAATGTGTTAAGTCCACATTAAAAGAACAAAATCATAAAGAGAAAATGTGGTAAGTCCCAAAAGAGCCTATAATTTTGCTGTTGTGTTCCATTTTTTAATGAGAGCGTCAAGGCAGGCGAAAAGGTGTTGGCATTTTTTGCGCAATTGTATTTTTTTGATACAATTTCTTTCACAATATACTTTACTACTAAGCACATCTTTTAAGTACAATTTTATGATGAATACTAAAAATATATAGCTCTGAAAATTCACGGCGGGAAATTTTTTATTCTCCTTTTTTTAACTTTTTCGAAATTGCATTTGTAAGTTTTGAAAAAGTGATAAAAATGCCGTGAACGAACTATTATAACCAGGGAACGGATTTTATGGAAATTGCCTTTTTTTCTGCTAAAGAGATAGAGTATGTTGGATTAAGAATATCCACGATTTAGCTTTCCCTGATTCCATATATACACATTTGATGTTGCCTTTTTTGCCTTTTTTAAGATATTTGCGTTTTTTTAAGATATTTGCCTTTTTTGGCCTTTTCTACCTTTAAAAAAGTGATTATAGCATTTACAATTTTTTTTTAAAGAATACAAAATATACACATGCCCATGCGGCTTATAGAAGCGCAGGGACCTCTTGCCAAATTGGTGTTGGTTTTCTCAGCTAACGTAGGCTCGGAGACAAAAAGGGGTGTGGTTAAAATTGCAAAGTGCGAAGAAAACGCCCCTTATTCCTGATAATATGAACGTTTCAAACGTTCCATATTTAAATTGTGCTCCACTTGTATCAACTTGCGTCGAGCGCACATTTAGTACATTCAAAGCTTTTCTTCACGAAAATTGAATGAAAATGCTGCCAGAAAACTTCAAAATACATCTTGTGGTACAACTATACAGATTAAAGTTGTATGAGTTAGAAACTCGAAAGGATAAAATAGTCAAAGATTCAAAGTACAAATTATTCATATAATGAAACTAGTTCATAGTTTTTCTCTTTTTACTTGTAATATAAACATTTCTAAAATAAATGTATTTTTTGATTGTTCTTCGTATTTTCTGTCTTTTTTAGTGCCTTATTTTGCTTTTTTTGTATACATTTGTCTATATCTATCTCGATTCGTTTTGCCTGTTACAAACAACCGTTATGTGAACAAAGTTATAATACCCTTGTGCACAAGTGCGCTCGGGTATAAAAAGGGGCATAGGATTTCATACTTGTAAGCATGATCCAACTACGCAAGATCTGACAAGATGAAGCAAAAGAAGAAAGTAATTTTCTGGCTGACGTTTGTAATTTCGGCGCCTTGTTAATTTCTTTGAAAAGTAAACAAAGAATATGAAGACGAAGCATAAAGAAAAAATGCAAGCAATGTTGTAGCACATGTTTGTGCTAACCAATTTATTA
>NW_016158720.1:29337-31416 GCF_001687245.7 Rhagoletis zephyria
TGCAATACCTAGTGCCTTTTCCTGCCTTTTTCGCTATTTTGTTTTGCCTTTTTTTCCCTTTTTTGCAACACCTAGTGCCTTTTCCTGCCTTTTTCGCTATTTTATCTTGCCTTTTCCAGCCTATTTCGTTATTTTATTTTGCCTTTTTTATAGGTTTTTAGGTCCTAAAAATCCGTTCCCTGATTATAACATACCACAAGGTATGCTATCAGCTTCCCATTCAATTTTCGATACTAAATCTTAAAAAAAAATGTCGAACTGAGTTTAAATTTGTTCACCCGATGCCACTATCCAATTCCTATGTGGAATTGCTCAGTGATTCCGAAAATCAAGTAAATTTTTTTTTCTCTATGGATAACTTTCTGAGATGTTTGCAATTTACCGTTATTCAGCTTAAACAAGAGTGGTTCCACTTAATCACGTATGTATATCCATCGAGCCAATTGAACAACCTTAATACGAAGTAAAGATAATCAAATTCTCCATAAACCGTAATACATCACTCTTCGACAGGCCTGATGGTTTCTGAGAAACTAATTAATAGTTCCACGTTTTTTGTTTTTTGATGAAAAAATTAAAAAAAATTTACATTTGAACAGGGGAATAATAAAAAATAACGATTTTTCTGTATTTTTTAAAGAATACAAAATATACACATGCCCATGCGGCTTATAGAAGCGCAGGGACCTCTTGCCAAATTGGTGTTGGTTTTCTCAGCTAACGTAGGCTCGGAGACAAAAAGGGGTGTGGTTAAAATTGCAAAGTGCGAAGAAAACGCCCTTATTCCTGATAATATGAACGTTTCAAACGTTCCATATTTAAATTGTGCTCCACTTGTATCAACTTGCGTCGAGCGCACATTTAGTACATTCAAAGCTTTTCTTCACGAAAATCGAATGAAAATGCTGCCAGAAAACTTCAAAATACATCTTGTGGTACAACTATACAGATTAAAGTTGTATGAGTTAGAAACTCGAAAGGATAAAATAGTCAAAGATTCAAAGTACAAATTATTCATATAATGAAACTAGTTCATAGTTTTTCTCTTTTTACTTGTAATATAAACATTTTTAAAATAAATGTATTTTTTGATTGTTCTTCGTATTTTCTGTCTTTTTTAGTGCCTTATTTTGCTTTTTTTGCAATACCTAGTGCCTTTTCCTGCCTTTTTCGCTATTTTGTTTTGCCTTTTTTTCCCTTTTTTGCAACACCTAGTGCCTTTTCCTGCCTTTTTCGCTATTTTATCTTGCCTTTTCCAGCCTATTTCGTTATTTTATTTTGCCTTTTTTATAGGTTTTTAGGTCCTAAAAATCCGTTCCCTGATTATAACATACCACAAGGTATGCTATCAGCTTCCCATTCAATTTTCGATACTAAATCTTAAAAAAAAATGTCGAACTGAGTTTAAATTTGTTCACCCGATGCCACTATCCAATTCCTATGTGGAATTGCTCAGTGATTCCGAAAATCAAGTAAATTTTTTTTTCTCTATGGATAACTTTCTGAGATGTTTGCAATTTACCGTTATTCAGCTTAAACAAGAGTNGAAAAAACTTTTGTGGAAGTAAAGTGAATTTCAGTGCATTTAAAGTTTCTGATGCGTCGTTTACTTTTAGATCAAAATTATCAAAATCGACAAATTCAAATTAGCGGTACGCCTGACGGTGCCACCTTTGTTCGCTGCATCGTCCATATTAGGCACATGACGTTTTTAAATTCATTTTACATACATACATACATAAGTACCAGTCCAAGATGAGAAAATAAACCTAAATTAGTAATTTTTTTATGAATGTAGTTAAAAAGTTCACAGAGGAAACGCCGGAAAACAATGTATGGGCAATGACATTTAATGTATACAAATTTAGATGTCAACAGAATAATACCAACAATAAAAAAGCATAACTGAAGTGTGAGAAGGCTTTTAATGACATTTCTTATAAAATATTTTGATTTTTGCTGGGTGTAACTCAGTCGAAGGGCTATTAAAGAAAATAAAATTCTGAAAAGTAATAAACAGGAAAAGAGTGCACACAAAGTTAATATTTTACCCAAATTCATAAAAAATTAAGAAATCGA
>NW_016158720.1:31441-48071 GCF_001687245.7 Rhagoletis zephyria
AAAGTTGTATGAGTTAGAAACTCGAAAGGATAAAATAGTCAAAGATTCAAAGTACAAATTGTTCATATAATGAAACTAGTTCATAGTTTTTCTCTTTTTACTTGTAATATAAACATTTTTAAAATAAATGTATTTTTTGATTGTTCTTCGTATTTTCTGTCTTTTTTAGTGCCTTATTTTGCTTTTTTTGCAATACCTAGTGCCTTTTCCTGCCTTTTTCGCTATTTTGTTTTGCCTTTTTTTCCCTTTTTTGCAACACCTAGTGCCTTTTCCTGCCTTTTTCGCTATTTTATCTTGCCTTTTCCAGCCTATTTCGTTATTTTATTTTGCCTTTTTTATAGGTTTTTAGGTCCTAAAAATCCGTTCCCTGATTATAACATACCACAAGGTATGCTATCAGCTTCCCATTCAATTTTCGATACTAAATCTTAAAAAAAAATGTCGAACTGAGTTTGAATTTGTTCACCCGATGCCACTATCCAATTCCTATGTGGAATTGCTCAGTGATTCCGAAAATCAAGTAAATTTTTTTTTTCTCTATGGATAACTTTCTGAGATGTTTGCAATTTACCGTTATTCAGCTTAAACAAGAGTGGTTCCACTTAATCACGTATGTATATCCATCGAGCCAATTGAACAACCTTAATACGAAGTAAAGATAATCAAATCAAATTCTCCATAAACCGTAATACATCACTCTTCGACAGGCCTGATGGTTTCTGAGAAACTAATTAATAGTTCCACGTTTTTTGTTTTTTGATGAAAAAATTAAAAAAAAAATTACATTTGAACAGGGGAATAATAAAAAATAACGATTTTTCTGTATTTTTTTTTATTTCCTGTTCCTTTACAAAAAAATGAAGCTACCAATGTAGAAAATCGATGGATAAATAAGAAAGGAATGGGTGGTAGAATGAATAAGCAGAAAAGAGAGTTACTCAGGTGTACACGGTGTATGAGTAGCATTATTTTCTGCTCATTTTTTATACAAAAGATCTGTGTGCCTCTTTTATTTGACCACTTATTCCTTCCTTATTTATCCATCGATTTTGTCCATTGGTAGCTTGATTTTTTTGTAACAGAAGAGGCCTTAACACAAATGAAACAAAATTTACACAGAATCTTACTTGTTATTTTTTCCATGTTAAAGTTTGAACTTGTTAATTTTTACATCGAAAAACAAAAAATCTGGAATAATTAACTATTTTCTCAGAATTATGAAGCCTATCGAATGGCCTAGAAAACTGAATACTCAAAATATTTCAAAACGATTTAAAAAAAAGCTCGAAACTTTGCGAAAGTTTGTTGATTTTTGTTTAATGTTGCACAAAAATTGGACCTTGGATTTATACGGTTTTTGTTAAAGTATAAACTGTACTTTTATATAAAAATAATTAAAATTAATAATATATTAAAAATATCTATAAATAATAAAATGGATAAGTAGTTAAATATTGTCGATATGTGGGTGTCGTAAAGATTTGATAAGCACTATAGCTAGGAATATTGCCATAATATTAATATTACTAATGAAATGCTATGTCCAGTTTTAATACCGCCTCTTTTTCCATTAAGGCTTAAAAATGGTTTTGGTTAGGAATTGTACCTGAAAATGTGTGCGTACATATATATGTTAATAAATTTGCAAAAGTGTAAATGTATGTACATGAACAAGTAAACTTTCTCGTGTCATCAAATTATTGGCCTTGAGGAGAATGTACCCTGTAGGGAAAACATGAACTAGTGAACCAGATTTGTAGTTCAGTACTAGTTCTTTTTTGCCAAAAACGAACCAGTCCGATAGTAACTAGTTCCTCACCAGTCCAAAAGCAGTGAAATGAGGTACTTTCACTAAACTATTCTATTTTAAATTTTAAAAGCAGGGAAGGTAATCATTATGAGTAAAATAATTTAAATCAGCATTTAATCATTATTTTATAAATTAATATTGCGTTTTATTTTTTCGCTCAAACGGAAATAATTATTATCTGATTTTTATTTTTGGGATTACAAATATGTAATGATTATTTTATGATTTTTATTTTTTCGCGCAGAGATTATCATTAATTTTCAGTTTTATTTTTCCACTTAAAAATAATGATAATTTATAAAATTGAAAAGGCCATAAAGACGCAACCTACTGAAATTTTTACCTGAAAAGTTTGGGTCTTATTCCTTTCATAAGGGTGCGGCTACCTCTCAAAAGGATACGTCGGTTATCACGCTGGTATAGTTTTTGTGTAGCTTAATAATCATTATACTTAGTGATTCCATAAACAAAGGCCAAGATCATGAAGGACAATTGAGAAAGGCAATGCAGTTGCAGAAAAATAGGCATTTAAAAAAAAAGTGTCAAAATAATTACCACTTTCTCACTAAATTGATTTAAAAATGCTAGCAACCACAGCTACCTTTTTTTTAAGAAAAGACAAATTAATTTTTTTATGCAATCCACCACAGCTACCTTAATACAGTCAGTCAATAAAGTTTAGGTACAACGAATTTTTTACAATACGGGCAACTATTTTTTTAATATTTTAGTTTTCGGTAATTTTGTATAAAAATATGGTCAATTCTACAACAAAATCTCCAAAAATCTGAGTTCTAAACCTTGTGCAAAATTTAAGAAAATTCTGCAAAATTTCATTAAAATAATTCACTTTCTATTTACGCTCTCTAGAAAAAGTTTTTTAGCCCATTTAATTTTAGTATAATGAAGTGCAAGTATGAGGAACTAGGACTTACCAAACAACAAAAAAAAAATTGCTAAATATCAATGGTAAGTCCTAGCTACCTCAAACTTGCACTTTGTTATACTAAAATTTAATGGGCTAAAAAACTGAGTACTTAAATTTTTTCTAAAGAGTGTAAATTGCAATACTTGGATGGAAATTCGCAGAGTTTAAACTTTATTGACCGACTGTATATCTTATTTAAGTTAACTACGACAAAAACTTTCGAAGTACTTCATATACATATAAGCTTAAAAAGAACTTAATTTAATTAAAAATCAATATGCTTAAATTTAGACAAGTAAGACAAAGTGAACTAATATTTTTACTTTTAAGCAGAACGGACTTTTGTTTTTATCTTACTACTTAAGTTTAATACTACTACTACTACTAATGTGGCTTATAAGTATTTAATATAGAAGGGAACTGTTTCGACAAGCCTGATTAGAAATGTAGATCTAAGGTGACGAATTTATAACAGGTTGGGAACTATAAAAAATGGATGCAGATGGAACTAGATCTCATCTGTCGAATTAGGAACTGGTTTGGAACTAAAGAAAAGGGGATGCAGAACGAACTAGATCTCATCTGTCGAATTTGGAACTGGTTCGGAACTATAGGAAAAGGGATGCAAAACGAACCAGATCTTATCTGTCGAGTTTAGAACTGGTTCGGAACTAGAGCCAAAGGGATGCAACGGGGGACAATTGACACTTCCTAGGACATCGCAATGTTAAATTCGCCAGTCGCTAGCATGCAAAAGAGAATTAACGCGTACTAGTCATGGTTCCAAACGAACTAGAACCGAACCAGTTCCGCACTAGTTCGTTTCCCTACAGGGTTACTGGACGCAACACTCGGCACGGGCACTTTTGGTAAAGTAAAGATTGGCGACCATCAAATTACGCACCACAAGGTAGCAGTAGAGATATTGGGCCTCATGCATAAAAAGTGAGTTTAAGCACCAACTTGATTTTAAGTACAAATTCTTGAGCTTGAGCTCATCCCTTGATTGCAAAAATTTAGTCTGAGCTTAGACTCATTTTTTATGCATGAGGCCCATTAAATCGCATAAATTGGTTGGAATGGTTGGAAGTGGACCAACAACTTGCTGCCTTCTCGTCAATTTGGTTACGTTGTGTTGACTACCTCCGGAGGCATTATGTATCTTGAGGAGGCCAGACGTAAACATTTGGGAGGCAAAATGCTAGGATTCTTATTCTAAGCTGGGCACTGAGTATTCACACTTTTGTTAACGTATTGAAGCCATTGCAGCTGGCAAGAGCAACATTTTTATATTATTATTTACAAAAATAAAAAGATGAAAGCCACTTAAAGTAATGAGTAAATTTGCGTGGAAGAAAATGAAGAATAAAGGAATTTGTATGATGAATATCGCGGAAAATCGTTTGCATCAAAACTTCTATTCAAATTTGTATTTGAATTATGACATCAACAGGGATGCTTTGAAACGTATCTTTTGAAGAGAAATTTTTATAATTCTTGTGATTATTGATTTTTTTTTAGAATTATAAAAGTTAGTTTATATTAAAAAATATATTTAGACTACAAGTATGTAATGTACTTTTATTACGAATTGAAACGATTTTAATGAGTATTCATAGCTTCATAGCAGTTACATCAAAATGCATATTTGACAAGAAAGAGTACAAAATTGCCCCGTCATAGTGGCGATGATATTTCTGTACAAAAAGTAAACAAAGCCGAATTGCATGTTAAAAGAAAATGCCAGAGCAGTAAATTTTCTCAATAATAAATTTTTCGATAGTAAACGGGGTTTAATTGTGCTATATTCTAAAAATATATGATATACAATGACAGTTAATAAGGAAAATGTGAAAAAACTTTTGTGGAAGTAAAGTGAATTTCAGTGCATTTAAAGTTTCTGATGCGTCGTTTACTTTTAGATCAAAATTATCAAAATCGACAAATTCAAATTAGCGGTACGCCTGACGGTGCCACCTTTGTTCGCTGCATCGTCCATATTAGGACATTACATTATTACATGACGATTTTAAATTCATTTTACATACATACATACATAAGTACCAGTCCATGATGAGAAAATAAACCTAAATTAGTAATTTTTTTATGAATGTAGTTAAAAAGTTCACAGAGGAAACGCCGGAAAACAATGTATGGGCAATGACATTTAATGTATACAAATTTAGATGTCAACAGAATAATACCAACAATAAAAAAGCATAACTGAAGTGTGAGAAGGCTTTTAATGACATTTCTTATAAAATATTTTGATTTTTGCTGGGTGTAACTCAGTCGAAGGGCTATTAAAGAAAATAAAATTCTGAAAAGTAATAAACAGGAAAAGAGTGCACACAAAGTTAATATTTTACCCAAATTCATAAAAAATTAAGAAATCGAATTTTTTATAAAAATGTCACTGTACAGAGCTATATAAATCTATTTTAAATTTTTTTAATAAGGCCACTAGCATATACGGTTTTTATAAATGAATCTTGTAGCTTCACGCTATATAAATACATATGTATGTATGTATGTATGTTTTGGCTGGCGAAATATGTACTTTTGTCAACTAAGTAAAAACGCGTATGAGTAAATTTAAAAAAAGTTTTTAAATATTCAATGGCGCAACACAGCAACTCTTTTTGTTGCACGAAACCCTTGAACACGTGCCTGTCATCTATTTCGTCTGTTTCGACATTTCGCTATTTTGCATTTCTTTCATTTTGACGTCATTCGCATTGTCAGATTTTTGAAATTCGTTTAGGTTCGACATTCTGCTATTTCATAATTCTTTCATTCTCATGTCATCCATCTTCCATTTCTTACCTTCCATTGCCGTTCGCATCGTCGAACGTGCCTGTCAAACACTACCGCCATCATGCTTTTCAGTTTGGCAGGCACGTCCGCTGTTAGAAAGAGAATATACAAAAAGGGGCATAGGATTTCATACTTGTAAGCATGATCCAACTACACAAGATCTGACAAGATGAAGCAAAAGAAGAAAGTAATTTTCTGGCTGACGTTTGTAATTTCGGCGCCTTGTTAATTTCTTTGAAAAGTAAACAAAGAATATGAAGACGAAGCATAAAGAAAAAATTGAAGCAATGTTGTAGCACATGTTTGTGCTAACCAATTTATTATTTTTGTCGTGTTTTTGCATCCAATCACCGCGAACTTCATTTTAATTACATTTGCACAAAAAATTTATTGAAAATCGCTTAAAAATCACTGAAATAAACCACCGACAAAATACACATAAAGAAAGAAGCAAAACAGAAATAGCAAACTTCAAAATTACGAACGTCACACACTTTTTTCTCAATTGCTATTACAAATGGTTGCTTCTCAACCGGGCAGATCTGTTCTAATTGGTTCATGACTTGTAAGTATATACGATGAATCAAACGACAGCCTGGGCTAGTGTTGTGGATTGTGTTCAATTCATATAGTTTACACGTATTTTATTTACACAAGTCCTTTAAGTGTTTACAGCTTAAGATCATTAAATGAAAAGAGGTAGCATGATAAAAACATTACAAGGTAAAATCATTGAGAGGCAGTCTGACGTTTGCCAGCAATATAATTTTAAAATTCGAACTCAAGCTCACACACACATTCTCATTTTTAATCTCAAACAACAACAATTGTGAACAATTTCATTTGTTTATTTTCAATTTTATTACCTTCTTACCTTCCTTTTATTAGCTCAGGATGTAACTATGTAATATTGATCGCCTAAAAGATGCAGCGATTTCTATTCAAAAGTTACATGCTTGATGACAGTACGAATGGCAATTTTAATAGGGAGGTTTTAGTTTTTTAAACTATAATTTTATATGATTTTAAAATGTTTGCAAACGTCAGAAGAAAATCATGGCCGACGAATTGAAAGAATGGTTTTACCACAGTATACAGTAATCCAGATAGCCAAAACAAAAAATGTAAATATGCTTATTTGACATTTTGTTTGAATGTATTGGTTGATATTTTTTCACAGTTGTCATTTCGTTAACGCAATTGAAATCCAATTTAAATATTTTCTTATAGTGAGAAATATTTTCAAGTCACATAAAATCAAGCGTGAATCGTAAGCGATTATGACCGGATGCAGTTCCTACATAAGTCAAACTGTGTTCCGAACACAACTTTGAGTGAAGTTTACAATGGTGCGCTGACTTTGTAAAATGGTCCCATCGATTAGGCGGTAAAACAAGTATTACTTAGCTCAAGGTAGAACTCCCTAATTTTCAAATGCACGAAATTTGTATGTATTTGTACAGCCGCTTACTCACATTTGAAAGAGGATAATGCATGAATTAATGCAAGTAAAGACGGTTTATGCAGATAAGCAAGCGCGTTTGTTAACCATATAAAATGTATGTACATATATACACATATACATAAATATATATCAAAATATTCAGAATGACGAGATGAATTGGTTCAGCCCTCTCTGTTTATAAACACTTTAACTCTNACGGTTTATGCAGATAAGCAAGCGCGTTTGTTAACCATATAAAATGTATGTACATATATACACATATACATAAATATATATCAAAATATTCAGAATGACGAGATGAATTGGTTCAGCCCTCTCTGTTTATAAACACTTTAACTCTAAAAAAATTTAGATATTTTAACGAAAGTCGGTGTCGAAGTTGCCTTTGGTATAATTTAGGTTAGTGTTAAATCTTGGCGAAATCTGCCAATAACCACGCCCATCTCCCACGTAGGTATTAAAAATATTTTTGTTTTATTAATTTTTTTTTACGAATTTTGCTGTTCAAATTTACATTTCAAATATATCAACAAACATTTGTGGGTACTTTTGCACCAGACGTTGCCTATGGGTTAATGACAAAAAAATCCTATACATTCACAATATTTCATGTATTAATTTTCAAATAAGCATATTGTCAATGGCTGGTTTACTATATACTGTGAGTTTTACTAAGGCATAACAAGGTAGAAGTGATTTCGACATTTCTCTCTTTTGAACTGCGACTGTAATGTCAACTCTTAACCCTATACAATTCAAAATTTGAATTTTTTTATTTCAATTTTCAATTTTGAGCTGTGCGACTGATTTTAAATACATACATACATTCAAAAATGAAATAAAAAGGAATTACGAGCGGTGCACTCTGTGCGGCAAGAGCCAGGACAACAAACTTGTGCGTTATTTTAACCTCCTAATTGTCAAGTGAAGCGACACCGGTGGGCAAGTAGCTGCGGTGTCCCATTAGGAGACTCTTCGCGTGTGTGTGAACACCATTTTAGTGGGCAGTGACTTTATTTGTTGCCCATCACAGCCGAGTATTTCCAAGCGGACGCGTTTGTTCCCAGGTGCAGTACCTCTACCATACAATTCCTCAATGCTTGAGTTATTAATTAATTAATTAATTAATTAATCCCAACGGCTTTTTACCCTCCATTCCCGCCCAACCGACACGAGGGGCGCAGTCCGCATGACGTACGGAAACTTTTTTCTTTTTTTTTTTTTTTTAGTTTTTTCGTGCCGAGTAGTGGAAACAGGAGTTTGTTAAGTGTCGAGATCTAAAACTATTCAGCTACAGAATCAAATTCATCAGCTGATTGGATATGCTAAAGATAGTATTTCAATTATTGAGAGTGGAAATAATAGTTTTCTTTATAGTAAAAATCGAGTCCGATACGTCAAACGTGCTGGAATGACAGTTAAAATCTTGACATAAACCACGGAATGATTCCTTTAGTCCAAAATTAGTTTTGCATGGCTTTAAAAATAAAGGTCGAAAGTGTCTTGACACTCGAGAAGGAACATTAAAATTTACCTCAGCCAGGAGGGCCGGGCTATTAATCAAGCCTGTCATTAATTTTACGATAAATATTATACCCAGCATTTCTCTACGACTTGCGAGTGTAGGCAAATTTATGAGCTTTAGACGACTTGTGTAAGGGGGGAGATTGTAATCTGAATCCCAGTTAAAATTACGCAATGCAAAAAGCAAGAATTGTTTTTGAATTGATTCAATCCTTTCTGAATGAACTTGGTAGCGGGGATTCCAAACAATAGATCCGTATTCTAGTATAGGTCTAACTAAACTGGTAAAAAGAGCTTTTGTAACATAAGGATCTTTGAACTCTTTTGACCATCGCCTTACAAATGCAAAAACGCCTTTGGCTTTATTGACTGTAACATTAATATGATGGTTGAAATTGAGTTTGGAATCCATTGTGATACCAAGATCGACAAAATTGGATACCTGCTCCAGATTATAATTTGATATTGAATAAACAGCTGGTTGAACAGCCCTCCGAGAGAAACACATAACTTTACATTTTTGAAGGTTTAGTGGCATATAGTTTGTATTACACCAACTAACCACGTTGTTCAGATCCGCTTGTAACAAAGACCTTTCTTCGATAGAGGAAAATGTTTTAAAAAGTTTCACATCATCGGCATACATTAAAATTTTTGAATGTTTTATTATAGAAGAAATATCATTAATGAATATCAGGAACAGAATCGGACCAAGGTGGCTTCCCTGAGGAACTCCTGAAGAAACTTTAATGATGTTGGAAGAACAATTATTAACAATAACTCTTTGTGTTCTATCAGAGAGGTAAGATGAGATCCATTGAAGGAGACTGGGCTGAAAGCCGATTAGGTCGAGTTTACGGATGAGTAACGAGTGACATACTTTGTCAAAAGCTTTACTGAAATCGGTGTAAATTACGTCGGTATGAGCATTTTCTCTAAAACCGTTTGAGACATGAGTTGTAAACTCCAATAAATTAGTAATAGTAGATTTTCCTTTAGAAAACCCGTGTTGAGATTGTGTAATTGAAGAAGATATAGAATATGTCAGCTGGTTAACAATAATTGCTTCGAATAATTTGGGGATAGCGGAGAGTTTCGCTATGCCTCGATAGTTTTCTATAGACGACCTGCTGCCGTTTTTGTGAAGTGGTATTATGAAAGACTCCTTCCAGGCTGACGGAAAAACGCCATGTTTAAGTGACAAATTGAATAGAGTTGTTAAAGGCTCGCAGATGTTCTCAGCGCAGTTTTTAAGAAAACAGGTCGGAATATGATCAGGTCCAGGCCTAAATGACGCTTTTAAGGTTTTTAAAGAGTGTAAAACTTCATCGGAAGATATTACTGGAATATAAGCAGAGTTGATTGGACAAAGCTCGTACGGATAGTCTCCACTTATAGGGAAGTCTACAGAATAATTGGACCTAAAGAACCGAGCAAACATGTTGGCAATGAGTTGGCTGTCGCTAGATACAGTGTTGCGATAATGCATAGCGGACGGAAAACCATGTGCCTTACGCTTTGAATTTACGAAACCATAAAATGATTTAGGATTGTTAATTAAATTCCTCTAAATTTTACATAAATATGAATTATAACATTTCTTATTTAATGCAAAGTAGCTATGCCGCAAAACTGAGTACCTTAGGTAATCACTGTGTAAGCCCGTTCTTTTATACAGTTTAAAAGAGTGCGACTTTTTATTTTTCAATTTTTTAAGCTCTTTAGTGAACCATAATTGTATTGGTTCTTCATGAACAATATTACGTATTGGCACATACTTTCGAAACAAATTGAAAACAGTATCATTAAAGTGCTCAACGCTACGCTCCACGTCATCTCTATATATTGGCCAAGATAACTTTGAAAGTTCTTTGTTAATTTTCCTGAAATTTGCTTTCGCAAAAACATATCTAGTACTTGAACTTGACTTATTATTATGTATTTCATTTATGATTTCGTAGTTTAACTCAAGAGCAGGATGGTATGCATCTTCCGGCAAAACTAGGGGATCACACCGATTAATAGAGGCCTTCGGAACATCATCAACGTAAACGAGTTATCTGAAGTGTCGGCCGTTCCTGAGGTGTCTGTGGGGACGAAGTTAGCTGTTGATGCACAGACCCAAACTGAGTAAGTCTGCCATAAACAAGCACGACCGGATCCACGAGTACATTAACATAAACATATAAGCAAACACCATGATACAATTTCGTTCCACTAAATTTACCGCTTTAGATCACCATTTACTGTTATAAATTCGACGTTCTGGTTCTTAACATCCCTTTTCCTTTTTTCATAATGCCATGTGAAAAGAGTCGTGTTTTTACTTTTCATACATAGCTAGATTTATCATACGGAAATTAAGCATAGATAGACCAAATTTCAAATGGTGGTATGATAAAACCTAAACCAGAATTCCTAGTGGAAATAAAGAAACTGGAAGTAATTTTTAATAAATTTATTGGAAAGGAATTTCGCATTGCAAAAATTTAATTGCTGAATTATTGAAGTTAAGTTCTGATGTAAATTTAGAAGAAAGAATCAATTTTTTTTTTTAATGTCGAATATACTGTAGAATTAAGTATTTCAATAAAAAAATAAATGCTCAAAAACATTGGGCTAATAAAAACAAGAAAATTGCCAAAACGGGTTTATAAATAATTGTGTTTCATTTAGTGTTTAATTTTTAGTAAGTATGCATTTCCACATTTATATACATTAAACGAAAATACAAAAACTAAAATGAAGCCGATTTTAATGTGATTTTAAATATTTTCATATTTACAAAACTTTCGTTTCATAGATATCGAATTGTATCAAATATGGTGCATGCATAACAAAGGCTTAATTTCTTTGTTTACGTTTTTTGACATTACAGTCAGGTATGAGAGAGCTCGACTGAATTGTCACTTCTACCTTGTTGAATATGCCATGGGTTTTACCTTCTAATGTTTTTATCATGACAAGTAGAAGCTAATTTGACGTCAAATCTACAAAAGTCAAAGTTTTCGGGAGAGTAAAAATAAAAATGAGCGTGTGTATGAAAAAAAATACATTTCACTGGTTGACGTTTTTAAGTAAATTTGAAGGTTATTTTTATTTATTTATTTTCTTTAGTTAAAATTTGTTAATTTGTATGTTGTTTTCTGTGTTATGAGTTGCAGTGTTGTTGGAGGGACTTTCCGGTATAAGGGTCATAGGAACAGCACTTGGCATCAAACGTGCCTTTCCCGTACCTCCCGGTACATTTGTGAAATCTGCTGCTTTAAAATGTTTAACGCACAGCAAGGCATTTCGCTGCAGCTCTGCCTCACAGCTGCTTTCGCAACGCTCCTTACGCGAAGGACATTGAGGCACGTTAAACAAAAATAGTGGTATCTGCTTTATATTTAAAACCACATAAAAAACAACGCTTCAGATGTTGCATTTTTAACAAATACACTAAGCATAAACCGCACAACACTACAAAAATTCAAGTCTTGATCAAAATTTGCTATTAACGAACAAAAAAAAAAAAACGACATGACATTCAAAGCGTAACGAAATATAGGAAATAAAAGAAAACAAGTTGAAGTTTAAAGGTTTGGTTCTCATGAGAGCAACGTCAAAATGGCTTCTACCTGTATTTATGTGCCTTGGCAAGGTACATTGAACAGGTAGTATCAGTAGAGCAGCTGATTTGATTTATTTTCAAATTATTTGGTCTCGAAAATGTCAAATATTTTTATTTTTTTCTCACAAAAATTCTGAATTGTTAAAATCCATTTGCATGTGAAACCTTTTTCCATACAAAACAAGCGATTGAATAGCAGCTTTTGGAACGTTCGCCCAACTCAGCAGCACAACCGCTGATTACTGGCCCTTGTAAAGGATGGATCAATGCTTCGAGAAGCAAACAAATTTACTAGGAAAGATAGTTGCAACAATTTTTATTTTTTCAAATTTCAATTTTTTATTTTTTATATTTTTTTGTATTTCACATGGCACGCTTTGATTTAGAAGAAAAAATTCAGAACAGCTTTTGACACTTTCGATACCAGAAGCAACAACAAAATACACGCAAATGTTGTTTTTGCTCTACTGATACTACCTGTTTAATGTGCCTTGTGCCTTGGGATAAGATGATTTTTTGCTTGAAAAAGCATTTGACAAAAGGTCTTATTTATATATTTTCTATTTATTTAAAAAAGTATGATATTTGAATAAAAAAATATTGAAAAATGCTCGTTTATGTGTAAATATTACACTTTTTTTTTTGCCTCAGATATTGCACAGAAGATAAACGAGAGAAGTTATTTTGTTATATTTTTTCCGTTTAAAATTTCTATAAATTCCAACTTATTCAAAAGAAGATCTTTTGTCAAATGCAATTTCGAAAAATTAAAAAAGAATGTTAATTTTAAGACGGCCATAACTTTTATATTAACGGTCATATTAATATGGCGGTAAGACAGAAATACGCGCATTGGAAATTCATGTATATGATAGAAATCTTGGAAAATTGTTTGTGTACATATTCATACATTCCCAGCATTTTACAATTGGGTGGTTCACAAGGTGTCGTACTTGTGGTATTGTTGTATATTGTAAAGTTTTTAACGGCTAAATAAATGTTTAGAGGACTTGAAATCACCACCAACTATTTTTTAATTGTGTGAAATTTCATAATACAACTTTTATGTTAGCTTGCGAATTCCTTAAATATAGTTTTAGCCGTTTAAAGTTTATGACATACAACAGTACGACAGTATACAACACCGTGTGAACTCCCTAAATATACTTAAAAGACATTTGCTGTGCTTTAAAGATAATTGCCCAAAATATTTTCCCACGATTTGTTGCACCCGGGATGGTCATATATCCGGTTCTTTACTGGTTTCTGCTGTCCAGTGACCTCTGAACTAGCGAATATGCGGATTTCATACTTTTATACCAAAAATAACCATCAATACTTTTCTTGGTGTTTACCAACAAGAACCCTTTCGCGTCTCTAATAACTCAATTGTCTGCTAAGACTTAAACTAGACACTGTGACGTCTGGAAAGATGGGTTGCAAAGATGCTGAGATATTCTGCTTTGAACTTTGACTTGGAAAAAGGGTGAGAATTTCCTTCTGCGCAGCTTCGTTGCCTTGGACCATAAGCATACACACACATGCTCATATAAAATTTTAAATTTGTGTTGTCCACTCAGCGTAATGATTAAGAAGGGTGAAACTTTCTAAGCACGATGTATGTGTGTATGCATGTACGAGAGCAGCGTATGTACAAACGCTCTGCATAGTAACCGCTAACTACCCCGTCAGCATTTGGAAGAGAGCACGGTGTGCCTGAACCAGCTGTAAATGAAAGGTTCTTGCATATGGGGTTTTTGACCTGATTCTGTTTGAATCCAAAATCAAAAAATTCGAACGGGCCCTTTTCGAAAAATAAACGATTTTACTTAATTATATTAATTTATATAGTAATTTTGNAACAAGAACCCTTTCGCGTCTCTAATAACTCAATTGTCTGCTAAGACTTAAACTAGACACTGTGACGTCTGGAAAGATGGGTTGCAAAGATGCTGAGATATTCTGCTTTGAACTTTGACTTGGAAAAAGGGTGAGAATTTCCTTCTGCGCAGCTTCGTTGCCTTGGACCATAAGCATACACACACATGCTCATATAAAATTTTAAATTTGTGTTGTCCACTCAGCGTAATGATTAAGAAGGGTGAAACTTTCTAAGCACGATGTATGTGTGTATGCATGTACGAGAGCAGCGTATGTACAAACGCTCTGCATAGTAACCGCTAACTACCCCGTCAGCATTTGGAAGAGAGCACGGTGTGCCTGAACCAGCTGTAAATGAAAGGTTCTTGCATATGGGGTTTTTGACCTGATTCTGTTTGAATCCAAAATCAAAAAATTCGAACGGGCCCTTTTCGAAAAATAAACGATTTTACTTAATTATATTAATTTATATAGTAATTTTGCGGGATCAGAAATGAGGGATTACACATGCGGGATCCGCGGGATTTGCGGGACTACAGAAAAAATTAAATAAACGAATGCGACTTGTAAAAGGGCTCGCCAAAATGTTCGTCGTTCATGGCTGTATTAAATATACGTCATTTTATAACCCAGTAGATAATTTCAGAAGTTAAAAGTCCTTCCGAAAAGCCTTCCTGAGAGTCAAGTCTACATTCCTTTCTCCTTTTTTTTTGTATGGAGTGGGCTTCTTCGCTACCCATAGAAGGCCTTCCGGAAGGTTTTTTATAGGACGCACTTCAAAAGGCCTTTTGGACGAGTTCATTCAAAGTAGCTTCATCATATATGTCTCTTTCAATTATTTGCTTTATATCAAATATGTTTTATTGCAACTTAAATGTATATTGAAATTCATTTGTAATGCTAAATAATATAAATTTATGCATTCGTGTAAATTGTAAATGGATAAGCCTTTCTGCAAAATGGTATGCTAACGGCAAAATGCTTCACTAAACTGAATCTACTCAGCGTTCGAGATGGGTGGAAAATTGTTTACAATTGTAGAAAAATCCGTAACACAACTGCACAAGCGTGTTCGTTGTGTTTAAGCTTAAACAGACGGCAGCATTGATCCGGACTAACTCGGACTTAATCCGGATCAACTGCAGTTAATTCCCGAGTTGTTCCGGATCTATGCTGCCGTCTGTTTATGCTTTTACGGAAATAGGCTACAATTGTACAAAAAGTTCAGTAATTAGAAGTGCGCCACATGTAACTACAAGTTGCTTTGTGTTACAAAACATCTACACTTGTTTAATTTATTTGAACACTTGTCGGACTTGTCTCGATAACGAGCTTAAACTTTGTACACTTACCGATTTATGAACACATTATACAAGTGTAGAACAATCCGTTTCTAGCATAAAACACCATCCACCTATCGATAAATAAGTGGACCAGCCAGTGATCGGACTTCTACCACATTGTGGTAGATCTACCACTTTTTTGAGCATCTACCACATCTACCACACAAGGTCTGAAATCTACAACATATTCGCGTTTTTGAGTACCTTGTTTTATTTTTGCTCGACTTAATTTTCTTAATTTTAAGAGCAAAAATTGTCCAACACTAAACACTATATGGTAACAAGAATGATATAATACAAGATTCCGCATTTCCGGTGGCGATGAAATTTCTCAAGTAAAAGTAAACAAAGCCGAACGGATAAAATAAACTGTAAAATCGTAAATTTTCTCAATAATAAATTTTTCGACAGCAAACCTGGTTTTATTATATTAAATTTTAAAATATATGATTTATAAAAAGGATAAGTAGCGAAATTAAAAAAACAGCGATTCTTATGAAGGTATTAGCAAATTTCAGTGCATCTAAAGTTTCTGAGTCGTTGTTTACATTTACTTGAGAATTGTCAAAATCGGCAAATCCCAAGTAGCGGTTTCTGTAACGTACCACATTTGTTCGCTACATCGTGATGTGATAAAAAGAAATGCTGGCAGCACTCCGCAAGGTTGCAAAAAAATTTATGTTCGAAAAATATCTTGAAATGGAAGCAACTGCTTTACACTGTCAAGGAAAACAATTGCCAAAACTCAACGCAATTTTTAGCAACTTCAATCTTGCACTTTGTTATAATAAAATTAATTTTTTTTTTAGAGTCTAACTAAAAAGTTTGCAATTTAGGTGAAATCTTACAGAATTTCTTTAATTTCCTTACAAATCCTGAGATCTACCACATTTTTTTGAAATCTACCACATTTTTTCCAGATTCTACCACACAGAATTTTTTAAGTCCGATCACTGGTACTGGTACTATAGGGATCTGAAGAGGGAAGCGAGACGTATTTGTCGCAATAAGAAGAGAGAGGCCGAAATACGTGAGTGCGAAGTGCTTGAAATGCTGGCCGACAGAAGGAATGCCCGAAAATTTTACCAGAGAGTTAGGCGACTTACGGAAGGTTTAAAGACCGGGGCGCACTCCTGTAAGAACAATAATGGCGACCTAGTAACTGATGTCCAGAGCGTACTTAAATTATGGAGGGAACACTTTTCCGCCCTACTAAATGGTAGCAGCACGGAAAGTTGTGGAGAAGAAG
>NW_016158720.1:48154-48334 GCF_001687245.7 Rhagoletis zephyria
CGAATGGGTCTGGTGGTAAACGAGGACAAGACGAAGTATCTCCGGTCATTAAACAAACAGTCAGCACATTCGCGCCTTGGCACGCGCGTTACTGTAGACAATTACAATTTCGAGAAAGTAGAGAATTTCATTTACTTGGGAACCAGCATTAACACCGATAATAATGTCAGCATTGAAATC
>NW_016158720.1:48473-54224 GCF_001687245.7 Rhagoletis zephyria
AACATCCGATGAGGCGGCTCTTGGAGTGTTTGAGAGAAAGATTTTGCGGAAGAGTTACGCGTTGGCGACGGTGAGTACNATGAGCTTTACAACGATATGGACATAGTGCAGCGAATTAAAATACAGCGGCTCCGCTGGCTTGGTCATGTCGTTCGAATGGACACCGACGCTCCAGCTCTGAAAGTATTCAACTCGGAACCCGCTGGTGGTAGCAGAGGAAGAGGGAGGCCCCCACTGCGATGGAAAGATCAGGTGTAGAAGGACTTGGCTTCACTTGGCGTTTCCTATGGGCGTCAGTTGGCACAGAGGAGAAACGACTGGCGTGCTTTGCTGAACTCAGCCAAAATCGCTTAGGCGGTTACAGAGCCAAAAAAGAAGAAGAAGAGGATCACTGTTACCGGCGGAAAAATTGATTTTTTTCTTGAGCTTCCTTTCAAAATTTCGAATACATACTCATAGCTCAGGTTCTATTAGAGGCATACATTTAGCTCTTGTGAATTTTTGAAGAGTATATTATATAGAATATATTACTTTAACGCCATTTTCAAATATTTATTAAACGGTAAAAAAGTTCCGCTGAAAACAGCAAAACTTAGTTAAATTTGAATAATCCAGAATCACAGATATTTTAGCTAGTTTTGGGATTACAGCGTGCAGGTATGGTTTCAGATCGGATAAAACACTACAACAACTCTTATTATGATTTATTTTCTTCTGTAAATTACTTAACAGATATCGCCATTTTGACCATACACCTACGAAACTATGCATAATCACCAAAAACCAAAAGTTCCTGATTGTGCAATAAAATAAGATTTCTTCGGAAATATTATCAAAAAAGTCAGCCCAATTAAAAATAAATACGTAGATTTTCTAAATTGACTCCTTTTTTTACATATCAATTTTGAATATAACTGTTTAGAGGAAATATGATTTTTTTCAGTCCCGCAAATCCCGCCGATCCGCGGATTTGTATGCGGGATTGGATTCCCTTATTATTAGTAGCTGTAGTGCGATTCACTACGCGATTTTAACAACACTTGTTATTGTTAAATCAGCTAAACGACAATTTTATAAATTTAGCTATTCAGTAAACGTTTCCCTAGCAATATTTGTTAGCGCAAAATAAGATGTTGTCGGTAACGATAAAAAGGCCGCTAATTTGACGATGTCTAGTTTGGTGTTGTTAAAAAAAAACAAAAAAGGTACTTTTTGCAATTATTTCGTATAGAAAAAATGCACAGCACCGCTTGAAAAAAAATATCAAAAATCAAAGGATTTTTCACCATCATCAAACTTATTGTTAAAATTTAATGGGCTACAAAACTGCATACTCCTGTTTAGTTAAATAAAAGTGTAATATAGCGGTGCTTGTGATGTAAACATACGCTCAGTTGACAAACCCGCTTTCGCAAACTGGTTTCTTAAAACCTTCTTGATCTTGTATTTTTGGTTCATGCCAAAACTCATCTTTTGACGCACGTAAGTCCGTCAATGCTGACTGTTGTATAACCTTGCATTTACACAAGACAAGAGAAATGAGAATATGCATTGTCTTATTATTTGAGTAAAGTAGGCATCCAGACAATAATAATAATAATAGATTGGCGCTTACACATATGTTAGTGTTTTGCCGAGCTTCTCCTCCGATTTGTGACGTGCGCCTTGAGGTTGTCACACAAAGCGGAGGAGCCTACAATTTTACGCCGACTCCGAACGGCGATTGTATTTTTATGAGAAGCTGTTTTTCTTGGCAGAAATACACTCGGAGGTTTGCCATTGCCTGACAGGGGACGATCGCTGTTAAGAAACTCCCTTTTTTCTTTACTTTTTTTTTATTATTCTGATAAAAAAAAAACTTAAAGTTTTTAAGAAGGCTTGTTGAATTTTGTTTAAATATTGCACAAAGTATTAAACAAGAGTTTATAAGGTTTTAGTTACAGAATACACTATTTAAAAAAACTAATATAAATTAAATAACAAAAAAAAAATAGTTAGAAGTTGTCCATATTTGTTCCGGTTATAATTTTCCAATAGGGCGTAAAACAAACATAGAAAACTGGAAGTTAAAAGGTGATAGGTCAATTTATTTTATTTTTTATTTTTTGGCGCAAATGTCTAAAATGTTTACCACTAAAATTTAAAATTTTCGAATTTCAATATTTTTACGCTGCCATTTGTTAGCCCAGGATAACCCTATCTGTTTTTCGTTAGGCCACCCTTAGTTCAAAAGTTATAACAATAACAAATTTTTCGTACTAAATATTAAACTTTATTACTTCCAATATTTTTGCGCTCTCACTCTATTGCCCATGGTTAGCCCAGGACAGCCCAACCTCTTTTTCGTTAGGCCACCCGTAGTTCAAAAGTTATAACAAAAACAACATTGTTTCATACTAAAAATAAAAATTTGTGAATTCCAATATTTTTACGCTCTCATTCGATTGCCCAAGGTTAGCCCAAGAAAGCCCAACCTTGTTTTTTTTTTTTGGTAAGTCCACGTTGAGCAATTGAGTGAGCGTAAAAATATTAAAATTTAAGAAATTTATGAATGAATTATAAAAAAAAATTGTTTTTTGTTATAACTTTTGAACTAATGGTGGGCTAACGAAAAAAAATGGGCTATCCTGGGCTAAAATTGAGCTAACGAATGACAACGTAAAAGTAATGAAATTCAAAAATTTTAATTTGTAGTATGAAACAAATTTGGTTTTGTTATAACTTCTGAACTAAGGGTGGGCTAACGAAAAAAAAGTTGTACTGTGCTGGGCTTACCTTGGGCAATCGAATGAGATCACAAAAATATTGAAATTCATAAATTTTAATATTTAGTACGAAAAATTTGTTTTTGCTATAACTTTTGAACTAAGGGTGGGCTAATGAAAAAAAAGGTTGAACTAATCTGAGCAAACCTTGGGCAACCGAATGAGAGTGCAAAAATATAAAAATTCGTAAATTTTAAAATTTAGTACAAAAAATTTGTTTTTGTTATAACTTTTGAACTAAGCGTGGGCTAACGAAAAAAAAGTTGGGCTAATCTGGGCTAACCTTGGGCAAATAAATGAGAGTGTAAAAGTATTGAAATTCACAAATTTATATTTTTAGTATTAAGAAAATTTGGTTTTGTTATAACTTTTGAACACAGGGTGTGCTAACGAAAAAAACAAGGTTGGGCTCACCTGGGCTAACCTTGGGCAATCGAATGAGATCACAAAAATATTGAAATTCATAAATTTTAATATTTAGTACGAAAAATTTTTTTTTGTTATAACTTTTGAACTAAGGGTGGGCTAACGAAAAAAAGGTTGAACTATACTGGGCTAACCTTGGGCAATCGAATGAGAGCGCAAAAATATTGACATTCATAAATTTTAATATTTAGTATGAAAAATTTTTTTTGTTATAACTTTTGAACTAAGGGTGGACTAACGAAAAAAAGGTTGAACTATACTGAGCTAACCTTGGGCAATCGTATGAGAACGCAAAAATATTGAAATTCGTAAATTTTAAAATTTTGTACGAAAAATTTGTTTTTGTTATACTTTTGAACTAAGTGTGGGATAACGAGAAAAAGGTTGGGCGAATCTGGGCTAACCTTGGGCAAATAAATGAGAGTGTAAAAATATTGAAATTCACAAATTTATATTTTTAGTATTAAGAAAATTTGGATTTGTTGTAACTTTTGAACACAACGTGGGCTAATGAAAAAAAGGTTGGGCTAACCTTGGGCAATCGAATGAGAGCGTAAAAGCATTGAAATTCAGAAATATTCATTTTTAGTTTTGAAAAATTTGTTTTTGATATTACGAGAAAAAAGTTGGGCTATCCTTGGCTAACCTCGGGCAAACGAACCTGCTACTTTTCGTTCGGAAATTCGCATTATTGGGTGCCACCTTAACACATCTCAGCTTTCACCATAATTACGGTATTGATAATATTTTTAGCTGCATATATCAAATTTCAGGACATTAGCATAAGCGGTTCCAGAGATAGGCGATATGAGAAGTTCAGTCTGCATTGGAGGTGCCACGCCCCCTTTTCCAATACTTGCCACTTTACGCCATAAGTACGTTATTGATAACAAATCTAGATGTGTCAAATTACAGGATGTTAGCATAAGCGCTTCTAGAAATAAGCGATATGAGAAGTTCAGTCTGTATGGGAGGTGCCACGCCCCCTTTTCCGATACCTACCAATTAACGCCTTAAGTACGTTATAGAAAACAGAGGTCGATGTATCAAATTACAGAATGTTAGCATAAGCGGTTCCAGATATCAGCGATATGAGAAGTTCAGTCTGTATAGGAAGTGCCACGCCCCCTTTTCCAATACCTGCCACATTACGCCTTAAGTACGTTATTGAGAACAAATATAGATGTGTCAAATTACAGGAAGTTAGCATAAGTGGTTCCAGATATAAGCGATATGAGAAGTTCAGTCTGTATGGGAAGTGGCACGTCCCCTTTTCCAATACCTGCCACTTTTCGCCATAAGTACGTTATAGATAACAAATGTAGGTGTGCCAAATTTCAGGATGTTAGCATAAGCGCTTCCAGGAATAAACGATATGAGAAATTCAGTCTGTATGGGAGGTGCAACGCTCCCTTTTCCAATGCCTACCAATTTTCGCTATAAGTAGGGTATTTACGATTTATGCATCCGTGCCAAGTTTCAGTTTCCCAGCATAGTTGGTTTAAGAGATATATTGGTGCACTAAAAAGGGGTTCAACATTGAACTGTAACTTATGAACATGTATATTGATCCAATTTTACTCAATGGCATTATTTTTTTGAGGCTGATAGCTAAAAACTTTCGAATACTTGTAAAAACTCACTTGAACAAGTCTAGTTGCCAAATTTAAATATTAGCACGATGGGAGTCTCCCTTTTGAACAATTTTTGGCCCTAATATTTAAGAGCGTGTTCAAGGAGATGTCAAGGGTAGATTTTGTGGAAAATTGACGCGCTAAATATATTTTTTCGAGGGCGCAGAACATGATGAGACCATTTATTTTTCTCTACAATCAAAAATTTTTGAGAAATTCAAGAAAATCTGAGAAAAAATATAATATTTTCACTTTTAACGCTTAAAATTTATTGTTAAGAAGTTTTTTATCAACCAAGCTTTGAAATGGAAAAAGCTCGGTATAATGTGGTTGAATCGGTGTCAAGATACGAGTAAATTTCTAAAACGGTGGTAACTTTTCAACATTTTTTATTTCGGTCAAATAAGTCTTCGGCGTGAACAGGCTTTTAATTTTTCGTCATTTTAGGTTTCAAAAATTTCTTTTCGTCATATCGTATCGCTTACAGTATACATATATCATTGTAAGAAACTGAAGACAGTTCAATTTTCTACTTCGACCCTGTCTCGGCATAGCGATTCCACAGCAGCAATGGAAAATTGTGAATCTGTCAGAAACCATGAACGGCACACTCACTTCAAGCGAAGACGGGTAGGTACCAGAATTTAATACATTCTGTAGATTATAATAGAAAATTGTTACCTTCTTGTTCCAAAAGAAATTTTCTAGAAACTTTAGAGTGTAAGAAAGGCTGAAAACTAGGGTAAAAATATTCACAGTAGTGTACATACTAAAATAAAATAAAAACAAGTAAGAGCAGCGCTGTCTTCGGCTATGCCGAAGGCTTCATACCTTTCATGAACATCTGCAAATTTTACTTTGACAGATTACTGCTTTTGAATACATCTGCATACATCGATAGAGGAGTTACATACTTATATAAAAAA
>NW_016158720.1:55090-67119 GCF_001687245.7 Rhagoletis zephyria
AAAAAGAAGTCTGATGAGGAGATGTGGTGATCTCCGAAATAGTGCTATAACTTCTACCGCTTAGACTTTGTTGCTTTTTCAATTTTTCCTAATAAACAATCGTGGTACAAAGCTCAATAAAAATATTAAAAATGAAATGTACAAAGTTAATGAATTTAATTTAATGAAAACTTTTATTTTTATTTAAGTTTACTCGAAAATGATCATTCGTGATGATAGTTCGAACTAAAGTATTTATTTAATTTTTAACTAAAATGTTTTTTTTTTTGCATTTTTTAATATTATTAAAAAAGATGAAAAACATAGTATTTATTGTACCTGAAAGCTTTTACTTTTAACAACATTTAATGAAAAATGCATCAAAATTTATGTTCGAAAGTTTGAAATATTTATGTATTTATTTTTGCTTTTATTTTGACACTAATTATTGGCAAATCTAAGGCAAAGTGTACTTAATGAAAAGTTTTTTATTGTATATTCATGAATTCATTTTATTTTTTGACTCCCAAAGTAGTGGTTTTGGTCCATAATTGAACTAGTATTTTTCTGTCTGTTTTGAACTAGTATGAGACTGGTATATTTCTGACCGAAATCTCACAATTGCCTTCTCGTAGGACATCCCTATGTTAAAAATACCAGTTGATTGCATGGAAAAAAGATAGTTGGCTGACTAGTTGGGCATGCGGGTCATACTAGTTGTGAGGTAGTTTACAACTAGTACATTTGACTACAGGGATATTACGAATTATAACACAACACTTTTATTTTGTTTTTATTGTTAATTCTAGGCGATTTTGTTTAACAAAACGTTTTGCAAAAACGCTTAACAATATTGATTAAAATGTAATGAAAGTGTTGCGCTATAATTTTAGTCATGTTTTTTTATAGTGTTAATAATAAAAAAAATCATACGTTCTACGAAAGAGAAGAATTTTCTGACTACACTGTAGTTTAGAATTAATAAAAAAGGTTATTTACCTATAATAAAACTTAAGTATTTTATTTATATGGNAGGTTATTTACCTATAATAAAACTTAAGTATTTTATTTATATGGATACGAATAGGTTCTATACTATATATTTTTTATTGCTTAGGCTTCATTCAATAAAGTATATTGATGCGAAGTGTTAAACTATGAGACTCAACAAAACTAAATATAATAAGATATAAAATATGAAAAATACTGGTTTTATTTTCTTAAAAATTATAATATTTTTAAGTAGAGGCACTTGACAGATTCGCAGCTTCATCGGTGTTTGTTTCCTTGACGACTATAAATTAAAGGAAAATCATAAGGCGTCTAGCCTTAGCAAGTTTCAGTGAAAAGTCATACATGTACTTACTTTTAATTTCATTAAATAGTGCTCCTGGCTTAGGTTTGCCGTTGATAGGTAACTGATGAAATTGCCTACATATGTATTTATCAAGTCCCACATTGCAGCGCACGGCGCAGCGTAGGCGATGTTAAAAACATTGTATGCTTAAAAGCATAGTATATCCACAGCTTTAATATTTAATTTTGTATTGTATTTTTATCCGGCAAATCCCTTTTTAAAACGTTTAAAATTAGATTATACGTTTCACAGCAGCCAACAATTAATTCCGCAATGACACGCGATACAAAAAATATGATGAAATATTAAACTGCCGGTAATTGAGTATATGGTACGAAAATATTCGTATGTTGTACGAATTTAAAAAAAAATTTACAAAATTATTCGTACAGAGATTTATTCAGTGCTTTACGAATGTGTTTCGTAAAATAAACGTAAGATTTCGTTAATTGTACTGAAAAAATGCCTTACGAAAGTCCTTTCGTTATATTTACGTATGGTTCGGAAAATCTTGTTTCGTTGTGAAAAATGTGTTCGTATTATGAACGAAAGTTTCGTACATTGTACAAAAACCAACACTACGAAAGATTTTCGTAGCACTTTTACGAAATTTTATTTTCAGTGTATGCTGTTTGAGAAGATGAATTATGTATCGAATAAATCGTAATAAATCATTTTTTCACTGCATTTTCTTTAGTTTTATTAATTTTGTCTGCAAGTTCACTATACTGATTAGATACATGTACACCTTGTGATGATTTCCAAGCATAGAAACTTGAATTTTATCCCCAGAGTCGGTTTCATGAGTAATTTAACCCGCTACGCGGAACATTCATTCTTTTCGCATTTGCACCGTTTTACAAATTTCTTCGCATCTTTACAGTGGTTCAACCAAATTATACTAAATAATTTTTTTTTCAAATTTTAAAGCTCTTTGAATAGCCTACGATTCTGAGTATCTTTGGTCGATAAAACCAAATTCTAAACAATAACCGTTAAGCATTAGAAAAGAACATTTTATACTTTTTCTCCTTTTTTCTCAGATTTTCTTGAATTTGTCAGGAAGTTTTGATTATAGAGAAAAATAAATGATCTCATCGTGTTCAGCGACCTCGAAAAAATATATGGCCTAATAGCGCGTCAATTTTCCACAAAATCTACCCTTGCCATCTCCTTGCACACGCTCTTAAATATTAGAGCCACAAATTTTACAAAGCGGAGACTCGCATCGGGTTAATATTTGAATTTGGAAACCAGACTTGGCCAGGTGAGTTTTTAGAAGTATTCGAAAGCTTTTAGCTATCAGCCTGAAAACCACAGTTGCCAACTTTTGCATTCTTGAAACCGGGACAACAATTTCAATGCTATATTTTAGAAATGTTTTATTTAAAATAAGAAAACAATATACAATTTCATAGATAAAAGCTTCCATAATACAAAATTTCGATGTAAATACTTTTTAATTATTGAAAATATAAATTAAAGTTGAAATAAAAATCACACCAAATTATAAATTTCTATATACTACATATGGGTCAGTCTAAACAATATTTACACCTCAATATTTTTTTGCAGTGAAATATATATTTTTACATTCTTTATCGAAAAAAAGAAGACACCTATTTATTTATGTCGTTCTGATATTCGAAAATCTAAAAAAAAAAATCCGAGATTTTGAACTCAGAAGAAGGAGTTTGTTTGCAGTTAATAAACTATTTGTCGGAGAAAATCAGTTAAAGTATCAAAATGTGCGTAATTACCTTACGGCTTTCCATGAGAGTGTGAGTTAGATTAAAATAAATAAAAAAATTGCTTTAAAAAATCACATTTTTTAATTTTTTATTTTTTTATTAACTTTATAATGTTTGATTTTTATTTTTTTCAACCTGAATAGTGGTCAAAATTTATGGAGTAAGCTAAGAATGGAAATACCAAAACTGTAGAAGTTACAAGTTTTTTCATACCTGCGTACATAAAGTTTATACTAATATCGAATATCATGACGAAATAAAAAAGTAGTCGATAAAGAATGTAAAAAAATATATTTCCCCAAAAAAAAGAATTGAGGTGTAAATATTGTATGGAATGACCCATATGTATTTGGCGCGAGGAATTTTTCACAATTTACTTATATAACTTTTTGCTTAAATTTTTCGGCGAATTTCTTATAAAACATAGTTCATACTAAAACCAAAACATGAAAATGTATCTAAACTTAGTGCAAAACTCAGGAAAATTCAATAAATTTACCTACAAGTTGACATTGTTGTATAACTAAGTGCCAGCCTGAAGTTGGTAAAAACTCGCGTTGATTTTTGGCAGTTTCTTCCAAACAAAAAATTGTCGAGCATACTTTGTTTACTCGTCTTGTTTAAGCAGCCACGGCTTGGCTTCTTTGTTTAAAATCCATTCGTCACTAAAATGTTTGACTTTATTGTCGATTAAATAGCAAATGGAAAATATACATATATGACATATTATATGTATATATATATTATATGTATATGAATGTATGTACATTAGGCTGAGTCAATTTTGATTTAAATAAATCGCATGGTATTTCCTGATTCTGTAGATAATTCTAAGTGAGAGTATAATAGAAACCACGCCTGAAATAGAAATGAGTTTCTAGCCATCGCATTTTTAAATTAAAAAATTACTTTTTCACGATATTAGTTTTTTTAACCTTTTCTTTAAAGTTTTGCATATAAAATGTCTGTAGTTTCTTACATTTCCTCTATTTGAATTTATAAACCATTTTTAAAAAGCAAATCATTACTCAAAGGCCAAGTCCATTTTTTGAAGTTGTTCAGGAGAGACGAAAAATCGATGTAGTTTCGCATTATCTGTCATTCTGCATCAAAAACTTAATTTTGAATAAAGTGGACTTGGCACGTTTTCACCTTTAGATAGCGAAATATATCTGTTCTGTGAAATGATTTTTTTTTCAACAAAGAAATTATAAAAATCGACGTTAAGTTTTAGCTAATTGCTCTTTATTTTAATAAGATTAAATGTACCACGAAACTGTATACTCAAAATCTTCTAAAAAGGTTTACAGTTTTTCAAAAAATTTGTTATTTTTTTAATATTACACAGAGTTTGAAACTTAGATTTATACGATTTTTTTAAAGAGTAAATCATATCTTTACAAAAAAAATTAATATTAAATGATAAAAAATATATTGTTAAAACTTGTCAATATGTGGTGAGTTTATAATTTTTACACGTATTTTGGACGGTAAATATGGTAAATCAACTAAAAATTGTATAACCTAAAATATAGGCATAGGTATCTATTACATAGTTGTAACAAAAGGTGAACACTTTGTAAAACCGGCATTAACGAAAAAAAAAATTTTGAGAACAAGTAAATTTTTCTTTTAAAAACGCGCAGGCTAGAGACTCATTTCCGACTTATAGTTTCTTCTACATTTTCTCTTATAATCGTCTGAAGAAACCGAAAACACCATGCGATTCGTCGAAAAACTTTCGTTCGAACAATTTGACCACCCTAATGTACATATTTTAAAAGTTCTAATTTTTTTACAACGAGATGTCTAAAATTTTTTCTTGCCAAAAACCGGGACATTTTACGTTCCGGCATATGTTGTACCGGGACATAGCTCTAAAATCCGAGACAGTCCCGCCGAAAACGGGACGGTTGGCAACCGTGTTTGAAAAAATAACGACATCGGGTGAAATTGGGTCAGTCTAATGTATGTGTGTAAAAATCTATCCTTCTCCCATGGTATAAGAATTTTAGGAATATCCCAACTATGGTTGCCAACCGTACTATAATATATAGTATTGTACTATATACTGTTGGAAAAAATATAGTACGCAATAATACTATATCGTTTTTACTCTCTGATAAACAGAAAATTTTCAGGTAAAAGTGTCGCCGTTTTTGAAATATTTACATTTTTACATATTTTTTAATTGAAAAAAAAATCGTACCTTTTCATGTATTTTCTTTAATTGCATCTAAAAACCCGGCTATACTTAGTAAATTTTTTATGTAAATACTTCCAGATGGTTGCTTATCCATACTCAAATGCATTGTAGTTAAAATATATTAAGGAACCATCATAAAATTAGGACTATTTTGGGATTTTTAACTTTTTGTTATTTTCTTCCCCAACTTTAACATCTCTGGTAAAAAAAAATGTACTGAGCTATAATTTTACAGTAGATAAAAATATTGCGCATTTAATAAAGATTTCAGAAAGGTGCCACTCTTAGGGTCTGATTACACTGTGAGACAAATGGTAGGGGTCAGTGATCGGGAAGGGTTCAAACTACCGGGGAAAGTTATATCGGTAAAAAAGAAGTTATACGTGTCCCGGCGTTACGCTGGGTCCCGTCTAGGAATCGAGATATATATATAACTATATATAGGGGAAATTGTCACCTTTGGTGGTCTTTTTTTGACATAACTCGGGAACCACTAATCCGATTTTGCTCAAACAAATTTAAAAAAATTTAAAATTACAGTTCCTTTGTAATTGTAATTTTTATTTTTTTTAAATTTGTTTGAGCAAAATCGGACTAGTGGTTCTCGAGTTATGTCAAAAAAGACCACCAAAGGTGACAATTTCCCCTATATGATAGTTATATATATATCTCGATTCCTAGACATGACCCAGCGAAACGCCGGGACACGTATAACTTGTTTATGACCGATATAACATTTCCCGTTGGTTTCATCCCATCCCGATTTTGACTGTCGCATAGTGTTATGCATACTTCGCATAACTTCGCACAACCATTTGTACCAGTGCAATAGAAATGTAACTTAAGAAAATGTGAAGCAAAATATAAACTCAACAGATTGCTAAGTTTTTAAAAGTTCTGCTAATTTCTCGGTAATGGGATACATACAAATTAGATATAAAGTACATACAAAATTGCAGTTTGAAGTTTATGCGAAGTTGTGCGAAGTTATGCGAAGTATGCATAATCAGACCATTACTGCTTCGAATAGAAAAAAAAAGTTATAGCCGCTTTTGTGGGCAAAGGACTGAGACACGCTAGCATGTATTTAATAGATTTAAATTTAAGTTGCTCTTGTTACCGACCAATGACATGCTAAATAGTACAAAAGTACATTCTTACCTGCTCCTGACATTATTTTATATTACTTATTTTCAACTGGCTAACATGTGTGTAAATATGAGCCAAATCGGTAAGTAAATCAAATTTTTAAGAATATCTCGACCCCAGCGCCACCTGGCGGGAAAAGTTTGGCATACAATACACAGAAAACTCTATGGGCTGGTTTCTCCAACTCAACTTTTTTGGACTTAGGTCAAAAGTTAGCCTACTTTTTACACAGCTTATTCTTGACTAAGTCTAAAAAATTGGCTAAACTAAGTTAAGTTGAGTTGGAGAAACCTGCCCTATGTAATTGCGAAATCGTGACGTGTCAGCTTTCTTCATTTTTTGGCAGCAACAACAAACAGTTTTGATTTTTGTAAGCGAAAAACCTTCCACACAGAAGTTCCAAAAAAGTACTCGAATTCAGTTCAGCCGTTTGGCCAGGCATCGCGGTCATACGAAATAGAGCTGCAAAACTATCGATAGTTTTATTTTTGGAAAAACATCGACTGTTTTCGGGCAATAGTCGATAGTTTCGATAGTANGTCTAAAAAATTGGCTAAACTAAGTTAAGTTGAGTTGGAGAAACCTGCCCTATGTAATTGCGAAATCGTGACGTGTCAGCTTTCTTCATTTTTTGGCAGCAACAACAAACAGTTTTGATTTTTGTAAGCGAAAAACGTACCGGTGCATTGAAATTTTGTGGTCTTTACTTTAATAAGTAACGCTGTGAACTTAACTAATGAAAATATTTAGAATTTCACGTTTAAGATGTAATATATTTACTTACATATCGTCGTTTAAAGTACAAAACCGCATATCATCATTCTGCAAAACCGCGTAACTGACATTTGCTGCCAAAAATTGGATTTGCTCACAGAAGCTCTTGGCTCAATCCTTATCCATTCGTCCTGAAATTGTGATGCTTTATAAAAAAAGAGAACCATTTTGAAATTTGAATGTTTTTGCTCTTTAGAAAATAATTTATGCAACCTCACATGCGCGGTTTTGCATTATCTTGATACGCGGTTTTGCATTTGGTTGATACGCGGTTATGTGCTTGAAACGACGATATGTATTGCACTTACATTTACATATCGTCGTTTAAAGTATAAAACCGCGTATCGTCATTCAGCAAAACCGCGTAACTGACATTGGCTGCCAAAAATTTGGATTTGCTCACACAAGCTCTTGGCTCAATCCTTATCCATTCGTCCTGAAATATACTAGCCAGAAACGTTATTGCTTTATAAAAAAGAGAACCATTTTGAAATATGAGTGTTTTTACGCTCTAGAAAATAATTTCTACAACTTCACATACGCGGTTTTGCATTTTGCTGATACGAGGTTTTGCATTTTGTTGATACGCGGTTTTGCACTTTAAACGAGGATATGTACATATTATACACATTCATTATGAAAGACATTTCAGTTTTATATATGACTGGATCCATTTCAAATCATGCAGGCAGTCCGTTGGTGTATCGAGAATTAACTTCAGATTAAAATATGTTTTTCTGCTTGAAAAATAAATGAACACGTTTTTTTTTTATAGTTTTCATAGCATTACTTTTGTATTTTTTACGAATTTTTTAAGATTTTGTAAAAAAAAAGAATTTTGTGTCAATTTTTTAAAACTTTTTAGTTTCCTTTCTTTTTAAGTTATTTTGCTGCTGCAAAAGTTATTGTACCACATTTTTTGTACTTTTTTAAAATTGATCAATAAAAGTGAAAAATATTGATAAACGATAAAAAATACGATTTTGTGAAAACACAAAAAAAAAAATTTTCTCTAAAAGGCCCCTTTTTCTTCAAATTTACAGGGTTTATAGGAATCCATATGTACTACTTACCATAAAAATTTCGGTTCGTATTTTTTCGTTTCTTAGAGAAAACAAATTATTTTAATTTTTTCTTTACATATAGCCTCTTAAATTCTAAAATTTTTAAGCTTTCTAGTTACTCCTTGAATGAGTTTCTTAAATTTTTGACACTTCTTTAAATTTATCTTTAAAATTAAAGAATTTTGATAAATAGCAAAAATACATAACTTTTTTGAAGAAACAAACAAAAATTTATACTGAAAAGAAGGTACGTTTTTTCTCAACATTTTTAGGATTTATGATTATTCCTACAATTTTCCATAAAATTTGTTTGGTGTTTTGATAAATAGCGGTACTACCTAACATATTTTATAAAAGCAAACAAACATTTTCTCAAAGATCGAAACTTTTGTCAGAATTTTTGGATTAGGAGTATAAATTTTACATACAGGAAGTCATGTTATTGAAGGGTGACAGGTAATAAGAGCAACGGAAATAAGGTCAATTGACTTTATTTCGCATCAGGGTACCTTTTCAAAAGCGAAATAAAGTCAACAAAAATTTGGAAATAAAGTCATTGACGCTATTTCCTCATTCAAATGGAAATAGCGTCAACAATGCTTAAACTATGTCGATTCATAAAAAAAATGTTGTTCTTACAATAAACATTGCCCCGTAAGTGTTGTTTTTTTAATAGATGAAAAAGGTTATTGCCAAATCCTCAGTGTTGTGATATTTATCCACACACAATCATGAACTACCACCAATTGATTTTATTAAAAAAATTTTAATTACGAATATGTAAAAACACGATGCGAAAAACTAAACGCCTGTGCAGAGCTGGAATACGGGAAATATTTGAAGAAAGAGTGTAGAAATGATCCATAACTTGCAAAACATGTTTCGTTTCCACAAAAATAAAGCGAACACTATTAAACTGAAGAAACAGTCCATGTCCAAAAACCCCGGAGGAACACTGAAGGAATTCTGTGTTTTAAATTAGCATATTTTGAACGAATTCGGAATGTCTAAAAGAAACCAACCTTTCTATAAGGAAACAATTATAGAAAAAGAATTTTCTTACACTGTATTCATGTCTTCGCCAGCAATTTGTGACGACATCATCTAAAAGCAGCTAAGGAGAACGACGACATTATTTATTAGATGGCACATTCAAGAAGCCAATGTGCCAAAATGCGGGTATAAACAATTATGGATTATTTAATATCGGAACCGAGATCATATAAGTTAATTGATTGGCTTTCACACACTTTTGAAACACAAATTATATGCTTTTTTACTGCAGACAAGTTGTTGCCCCAAAACCCAGCAGAAATCTTCCAATCAGGGCTGCCAACTATCCTTAGTTATGAGGTGCCATACTGAGGATAAAAAAGTGCCAAAATGTGCCAAATAGAAAAATAGAAGTGCCAAGCAATAAAATGAAGCTATATTTTCCAAACAAAAGTGCAGTGATAAAATAAGATAAACCAGTTGAATAGCCTTTATAAATTAGAAAATTTTAGTTGAGAAAAAGAAGTGCACGCAAAGGATTTCACAAAAATGTATTGAAATGTTATTTTTTTTACAAAAGTGCCATTTTGGCATTTTGTGCCAAATTGAAAAATTAAGTGCCATTTGAAGTAAAATAGGAACAAATGGCACGGTTTGAGCCAAGTTGGCATCCCTGCTTCCAATGACTTTCAAATATAAAAGTGTGAAATATCGAGAACATGAATTCATTAATACCCTCTATCTGCAATTTGCACAAAAACTAATTTCTGATTTTAGAAACCATCTGGGACTTATTACCTGTCGTTATATAAGGTAGCATTAATATCACTGATGACAGTTAAAGCTTAGGTGGATTTTTATATCAGAATCTCATCTTTGTGAAAAGTGTGCAGATAGAGGGTATTATTGAATATAAGCCCTCGATGTTTAAAATATATAAAAATTTTATTTCAACGTATACAAAAAATAAATCTACCTGCGTTACAGCACGTCGGGAGACGGGGAAGGGGGGGCCGGGGCGTAGCGTGACGTGGTGTGCGCGCCGGTCGCGCGGGGTACGCGGGGCGCGAGCGCGAGCGCGACGCGCGCGGTGTGGCGCGCTGACGCGGGCCGCCGCGAAGCTAAGCAAATTTAATGTTTGAAAGAGAAATAATGTCAATGGATTTTATTTCGTTTTTAAAAAGGTAATAATGTCAATTGACTTTATTTCGCACCAGGGTGGGAAATAAAGTCAATTGACCTTATTTCCGTTGTTCTTATTACCTGTCACCTTATTGCAGCCTTCGGTGGTAGAAGGTGTTAACTCACTTTTTTAAACTCCTACAACTGTCAAAGTTCGAATGGCTAACTCTAAAAGTAATCAGTTGTAAAATTAGTTTTCGAGAGTTTACACTTTCTTCCACCAGAGGCTTCGATTAAAATTCGTTAGTTTCCTATAATAAATAAATTATTTTCAATTTTATTTTTAAACCGTGCAATGCTGGAAGCTTAAAGTTAAATTTGAACTCAAATTTTTTTCAACTTTATGAAAAACATAGCTTATTTCTGAAGCCACACAGTTTTTAATACAAATTTTCAGTTTTCTTGAATGTCTAAATTTAAAAAAATTATTCGGACAAAAGGGGTAAGATTTTTGAGAAAAAGTATGTTTGATTTTACAAAAGATGTTAAGTACTACCGCTATTTATAAAACAGTACCTACTTTAGTACTTTAAGTACTACCGCTATTTAAAAAGAAAAAATTGAAATACATAATTTGTTTTCTCCTAAGAAACGAAAAAATACCAAACGAAATTTTTATGGTAAGTAGTACATATGGATACCTATAAACCCTGTAAATTTGAAGAAAAAAGGTGGCCTTTTTGAGAAAGTTTTTTTTCATAAAATCGTATTACTTTTATCGTTTATCAATATTTTTCACTTTTATTGATAATTTAAAAAAAGAACAAAAAATGGGGTGCAGTAACCTTTGCAGCAGCCAAATAGCTTAAAAATTAAAGAAGCTACAAGGTTTAAAAAAAATTGCGACAAAATTTTTTTTTTTATACATCTTAAAAAATTCGTAAAAAATGCAAAAATAATGCTCAAAAATTTTAAAAAAAGTAATTGTTCATTTATTATTTAAGCAGAAAAACATATTTTATTCCGAAGTTAATTCTCGATATACCGTCGGACTGCCTGCATAATTTAAAATGGATCCAGTCTTATAGAGAGATAGATAGATACAGCCAGGGTTCGGATTTGCCTCATTTTGGCCCCTCGCTCGCTCGTTAGTTTGCTCTGAGTTAGCGCAGCTCACGAGGAAAACGCGAGGCTGTTTGCAAATGAGCACTCGTTAGGTACGAGCGCACGCGATGAGTCGCCAGCGAGCGAGTAAGCAAACGAGGGCGGCGCAAGAGTAGAGCGGCAAGCAAACGAGGGCCTCATTAGCTCTGTCCTCGCGAGAGGGGCGTTGCGAGCGAGGCACTCATTTGCAGCAGCAGACGAGCGTGGCGAGTAAACGAGCGAGGGAAATGAGGCAAGCAGATTAGACAGGCAAACGGGTTGTTTGGTCAGCAAAAATGTATGGGATAAAAATTGCATCAACTAAGAATTTAGAGCAAACGATTGTATGCACACATGTAGATATGTATATACATACGTACATACACATATGTATGTATTTATTTATGTATATATTTTCATGCACAGAAGAATAGATGCGTGCTATTTTTGCCAGTTTTATCTACTAGGTAGGCTCATATGTGCATACATAT
>NW_016158720.1:67495-106931 GCF_001687245.7 Rhagoletis zephyria
CATACATACATACATACATATGTACATATGTCCTTGAACAACAGGCCACAAATAAATTTTTTCTCCAAGGATTATAATTCATTCAGGTATACAGCATAACTGCTTTGGGGTGCTAANGAGCGAGTATGCAGACAGCTACTCGCCTCGTACTGCGAGCGAGGCAACACACAACAGCCTCGCTCGTTTAATAGGAGCGCGAGGAAACAAGCAGCGCTCGCTCGTTTGGCGAGCGAGGCAAACTTCTCGTGCCTCGCCTCATTGCTGCTACGAGTACGAGCTGCGAGCGCCTCGTTGTCTGCGAGGCATTGAGTAGGAGTTTGCTCGCTCGCTCGCTCGAACTCCGAGTTTTTGCCCACCCTGGATACAGCCCAACAAAAATGGAAACAAATTTGGTGCGGCAAATGTTAGTTGTTTTTGATTGAATTTTTTATGCTGATTAAGGCCCTGAGCACATTTGTCTTCTCGTCCTCGTCACATTATTTGAAAAATTAAAGAGCTTGCGACGAGCATTTAAATTTCAATAGACGTCCACACATTATGCGTCATCATCTATGTTTCGTCTCTTCATTCGCTCGCCAAACAGTGTCATTTTCAACTCGTCATTTATTTAGATTTTTGTGTTGATAAATTGAATTGAATCGCGCAAGTTTTAATAATTCCAAGATCAAATGAGCAAAACAAGCGATTTAACAGTGAAGACGCGCACAAAGTTGAAAACTATCCCTGTTTATACAGCAACAATTTAGCAGGGTATTCTCAGCAGGGTCATCCGTAGCAAGAGAAATGCAATGGTCAGGTATGACATTTTTTAGAAGTGCAATAAGTCAATAATTAAGAGAAATGATATGCAAACCGCATGAACCTTTTTTAATAAAAATGGGCAGTTTAGCAAAGCCCATTTAACAGATTACGCTTAGCAGATTACGCAACGCTAAGTATGCATGACTGAGCTATTAGTGCTTGAGGCGTTGTGTTTGGTTATATTGCAATATTTGCATGAGCCAGGACATTTTTTGGCAGCGCATTTCTTTCAAATGATGGTGTTGTTTGTAAAACATCGTCGTGTTTCCCTATAAAATTATGCAAAACGCAAGAGCACTGCACAATTGATATTATTGTACTTCTTGCAGCGAATCGCCGCGGCGTCATGAATATCTCACATTTTTGCGCCATCATTTTTGCGCACTCAATATTTTTACGCGCTCTACTCAACCTATAGTTGAAAATCTGCATTGTTTTATCAATATTCTTTTTCGGATATTCCGCATAATGGTTCTTATGGGAAACGATGCGTCGGCCACAAAATAGTACCGAAATTAAGTTCTTCTGGGTTCGCCGGCGTCGCACGTAAAGGGCTAGGACTATTGTCCTAGTAATAATAAAATTTAATGAGCTATAAAACTGCATACCAAATATTTTTCTAAAAATTCTGAATGTAAAGTTTGAAATTTGCATTTACAGACCGCGACAAAATATAACACTTCAATTTTTTGACCAGTTTTAACTATTTTTCTTTTGATTTTGTGAACGTTCAATAGTTTTTTTATAATATTTAATTTTCTAAAAAAGACCGTGTAAATCCAAATTTTAACCTTAATACAAAAATACAAAAAACCAAACAAATTTTTATTACAACTCCAAGCTTTTTAAAAAAGGTACATTTATGGAGTTTCAAAAAAAACCCCGTTTTTTTTTGTAATGTTATTGTTGACGGTGTTATGCACTTTCTTGTATATAAAAAATTCCCTTTTAAGAAAGAAAATGCGTGATACCGTCAACAACAAAAATTATAAAAAATTAACGGGATTTTTTTTAAGAAACTTCAAACATGCAATGTAGCTTATTACACTAAAATTTGGTAAGTTATAAAACTGCATATCAAAAGCGTTCTCGAAATTCCAATTAAAATCCTTGGAACTGTGATGGAAAGTTTGTGGAATTTTTGTATAAAATAAATGTATAAAACGAAATGAATGTATTAAATGAATGCATGAAATGCGCAATACTTTTCCAAACCATTACTAACATTAAACAATCTGAAAAAGTAGTCAAGACTAGGGATCGAAGCATTTAATCATTTGATTAAATTAATCTATTATTTTGGTCCAATTTACGATTTAATTGTATCGTAGTTTTGCGTTTCTTTAATCGATTATTAATCGAATAATTGTAAAATAATCGTAAAAATATTTTAAATTAATATGAATTCTGTAGATGTCTAAAATCAATCAATCTAATATTCTCTTTTGATAGCTGCATCAACTTTACTCGACCAGAGGTTCACAAAAATTCATTTCAAATATTCGTTAGCAACGGGCCTCAGTAATGAAGTTCTTGCGAAGTGAAATAATTAGGGGATTCCCGTAAACTCGTAAAGTCTTAAACTGTGTACAACTCGTAAGTTGACGAGGCTTTTATGGGAACGCCCCCTTTGTGAAAATGTGTAAATAGTTTAGGGCTGCCATAATTGCTGGGCCTCAAACACTTAGCAAAAAAAACTTAGTTCTTTCCAATAGTATCCCTCCTTTTTTAACCTACTTCACAAAAAGGAGATGTTATCAATTCGACGGAATATTTTTTTTTATATATATTACCGCATAACTTTGGACCACGTTAACCGATTTCCACAATTCTTTTTTTTTAAGAAAAGGTGTTACCTCACAGGTGGTCCCATTCCAATTTGGTTTAAAGCGATCATTGGACCATAAAGAAATTAACGATAATCTTAAATTTTTATATGAGAATTGAAGTCGGTTTGGTTTTTTGCTTAAAAATTACTTGTTTTAAATCAAGGACGTGAACCGGTTTTGAACCGAACCGGTTTTGAGCCGGAAACCCGTTTTTTACATCAATTAACTAAACCATTAACCGAACCGAAATTTTCCTCGAATGTTTGATCCGAACCGAAAACCGAACCACTTTGCATAAAGGTTTAAAGCTTCGTTTCAACCAATTATCAAAAGATAAATTTAGCCACTTTTTTCTATTTGTTAAATATGGTAATACATACCATATTTATTTACCATGTGGCAATATCAAATGTGAAGGCAATCCATCTCTTTTGAAAGACACTCAACACTTACCTTTGCGTGTTGTTGCACTTGACACTTGACACATAAGGCCCGTCCACATACAACTTTGGCGTTGCGTTGGCGCTGGCGTCGCTTTGACAGCAGCGCGAGTAACGCCCATGATTGATACAATGAACGCTTAGCAGCGAATTTTTTGGTAACTAAATTAATATACTAGCCGCAGATAAATCAAAATTGTATATCATTAACTGCATTAAAAACTATATTTCTTGCCCGCTTTGATTGAAAAGGAACGATGCATTCATAGTCAGCTCTCGAGGTGACGCCAACACCAACGCATTGCCAAAGATGTATGTAAACGGGTCTTTAAATTTGCACGTTATTTTTTTGATTTCCGAACCGTTGAACCGAACCGAAACCCCGGTTCGAAGACCAAAAAAACCGCTTTGACGAACCACTCCAAAACTGCAAAAACGGTTTGAACCGCTTAACATTTATAGTCTCCTTCAATTGCAGAGGAAAATTTAGTTGGTGCTCTGTTATAATACATACAAAAACGGAATTGCATAAACCATAATAAATAGAGATCAAGGAAACATTTATCATAACGTATTTTATTATATATGTAATTACTTCTGCGTTTTAACGTATGTATATACAATAGGGTGGTCCAAAAATGCATGGGAAGAAGTGAAGTCGGAATTTTGATGCTCTCACCCCATAGGATTTTTCTATACCGAAAAAAAATACCCTTATTTTTTTATTTAGAAATCAAAAAATGTTTAGAGGACGCTCAAAGCGCTTAAAGTTCTCCATGTATTTTATATGGAAAAACCCACTTTTCGTAGAAATGGTATAGAATTCTTAACTATAGGCTGGCCAAACGCCCTCCTTTGAGGAGGATTGTCCTCCTCAAAAGTGATTTGTCCTCCTCGAAAATATTGTCCTTCTCTGTCCTCCTTTTGAACAAAAATGTCCTCCTTTTCAAGTTTTATAGCAGTGATGAAATTTTTCAAAAATTTCGTTCAGAATATTATTATTTCATAATCCAAATTATTGTATTTAAAAGGAGTTTACATTGTTCAACATTTAGCTAAAAGATGTAAACTTTTTATTCAACTAACCGCCCGTGAAAGTTGAACAGTACAAACGCTTTAATATGGCTTTCCCACAGCACCCAAATTACGTGGTTCGCTCTCTCATTCATAATTCGCACTCCAATTACCCTTCTAACTACGTAATTCGCCATACAAAATTTTGAGAGCGAATTACCTCCTTTGATGTAATTCAAATCCAATTAGAATGCGAATTACGAACAAATCGCTGCCGTCTCTAATTTTTATCCGAAATTTATCGGAACCAGTTCCTAAATCAAAACTGGCACTTTTTCTGAGTACGAAAAGTAAAGTTTATACATGTGTACATCACCAATTTAATACGGAAACTTACATTGTGCATACATTTTGTAGCGAAGAAAAAAACAAAACAGAGATAGAAAACTGTCAAATCGAATTAAGAATCTGCCCGTGGGAATAGGGTAATTCGCAAGTATGTTCGTTACATTGGAGCGTAAAAATGCTTAAAAATTTTAGAAAATGTGTTATTTCACGTCCAAGTACATAATCAAAAATAACCCAGGCCCCGCGGCGGATCCAGACTTTTTTTTGGGGGGGGGGGGTTTTCCGGGAAATTTTCCACTTATTCTTATTACTGTAAACGAGTAATTCTTTTATATATATATTAGGGTGATCCAAAATAACTAACCTGCCGTACTTATGGCCTTAAAATTACCTATTTACTGGGAACGAAGTTCTCCCATTTGGAAACATTTTTATTTCAATTTTAAAAGTTGTCGGGCGACACTTGAAATTTCCTATGTAAATAACATGTAAAAAATTAGTTTTCATCAAAAATGTTATAACTTTTGAACCGTTAAGACAAGTTATAAAAAAGGGATAAAGGCATATTCTTGTAGGGCATTAAATTCTCTAAAAAATTACACTGAAGTTGGCTGTCGTAGAGACGATTAAAAGTATTAAATATGTTAATATATTGCTGAACGATGTATAGCGTTAATAAAAAATTATAATCGAACTTTGACGAAGACGAAGAACGAAAGCATTTCTTTTGCAAGTAATACAATTACAATTAAATATTTTAAAAAGTAATTTTTAAGCAAAAACACAACCGACTTAAATTCTCATATACAAATTTAGGAGCACCGATAATTTTTTCAGGATCCAATGATCGGATATAAATAAAATTAGTATGGGGCCACCTGTAAGACACTACCTTTCCGATAGAAAAATAATTATCGAAATCGGTGGAGGTGGTCGAATGTATGCGGTAACATTCTGTTCTTGGTAAGTCGGTTAAAAATAAATATTCAAAACTTGTTAATATGTGGCGGTGCAACGCAGTGTACTACTAACTGGTTTGACTTGTGTTAAGAGAAACTTTGAATTGTTAATTTATTCATTACTAGATTGCCAGTTACTGTCGAAATTCGACAGTTATGCTAGTTTTTAGGAGCCTTGGAGAGGTTTTCTAACTTAACACGTAGCAAAACTTATACGGTACAAATTAATTTACCGGAAAATCTTCTGCTTTGGGACTAAAACGTAACTAAAATTTCTTATCTTAGAAGACTCCGGCACGACTTGGAATTGACCCGATACATTCCAGTTTATCGATAAATTTCAATGATTTGATACATATCGATATTTCGATTAATTTTGAAAACACTAAAATTCGATAACGCAACCAATTTTGATAACTGTGAAATTCGAGGGCTCGATAAATTTCTATAATTCAAAGATGTAAATTCTTTGGATACCTTTATAAATTTTTACTTTGAAAGCTCCACATTTTTCGAAAGCTATCGAAAAATTTTGATAACTCGTTATACTCTGTTAACACGATAAAATTCGATAAGCAGTGATAAATCGATAAACCGTGAAATTTCGATAAATCGCTATATTTCAAAAATTCCATAAACTTCGAACCGAGGAATCAACCAATTTCAGTAGATCAATAATTATTGATAACTCTGTAAGTTCAAAGAACTCCATGCATAACGACAACTCGATAAATTTCGTTAAGTCTATAAATAATATAATTCAATAAATATCGATAACTTGATACAATTTAACTTGACAAATTTCGATAATCCCAAACGCTTTTATAGCTCGATAACTCTCCGTAAATTTCGACAACTAAGTTTCTGTGTCTATAAATTTCAATAACTCAATAAACATTGATCAATTTGAATAATTCGATACGTTGTGATAACTTAATAAGCATAGATAAATTTCGATAACTATAAACTTCTATGATTCGATAAATTTCGGGACCTTTTACCTGCGATGCTGATTTTATTTCGATTTCTATGTGAAATTTCAATTCAGTTACCCTAATTCGTATGTATTTCTCATTGTCTCCATTCTCGCCTTTATCTCCATTTTTCGTCTTTATCTTCACTTTTGCCTTCTGTTTTTATCTTAATCGTTATCACTTATTTCTTCATCTTCATATTTATCTTTATTTCAAAGTTTAATTTCAATACGAAGTAAAACAAAATGCGAAATAGCGTAAATTGAACAGGTCGCAAAAAAAAATCATACACAAATATGGAAATTTTTAAACGACGATTTTCAACCAATTTCGAAACTATAAAAACTCTCCTCTACAGAAAATAAACTTTCCAACGGGGTTTTTTTGAAATCGGTCAATTTACTTTGGTCTTCATTTTTGTTTTTATCTTTCATATCTTTGCTTTTATCTTTTTCTTTATCTATTCACGTAGATGAAGTGAGTTGCGATGATAGGATGTGATATGATGTCATCCCATTTGATGTCATATCATGTGATGCCACGTCATGACATACGATGTCATATCATGTGATGTCAAGTCCTGTGATGTCATGCCATATAATGCGATGTCATATAATATGATGTCATGTTACATGACATGTAATGTAATATCATGTGATTTCTCATCATATCATGTGATGTGATGTCATGTAATGTGATCACATTCCATGTTCCGATTATTATATCGATAACCCTGTCGATAGCTGTGTCGATAAAAATAACGATAACAATATCCATAAACATATAGAACAATATAACGGTTGCAAAATCGATTGATTCATCGATAATTATCACAATCATCAGTATCGATTATTTTACATATCGATAACAATATCAATTGCTAAAAAACAATAACGAGTTTTTATCGATAAAGATATCGAGTTTTATATCGATAACAATATCGCTCTTCATCCTCATCCTTTTTTTCATATTTATCTTTAGTTTTGCATATTCTCTTCACATTTACTTTAAAGTGTTTAAATTTACCTTGATCTTCGTTTTTGCCTTTATCTCTAGGCATCTTGGTTTTTGTTTTTATTCTCAAACCGCTAAACCACTAAGAACCATTTCCGTGTGCATTATTTCCCTTGAATTTGATAATTTACTCCCAACCAACCAACTGCCGCTAAAGAAGTTTCACTTCAAGAAGTCAAGAAATTTTCTTACCCTTTCTGCTACCCTAATTCTTATGTGTCTGTCATAGTCTCCATTTTCGTCTTTATCTTCTCTTTTTTTACTCCATCACTATCACTTATTTCTTCATCTTCATATTTATCTTTATTTCAAAGCTTAATTTCAAATGCGAAGTGAAACAACATGCGAAACATGTCAAATTGAACATGTTGCAGCAACATCTGTACGGAAATGTTTAAACGAAGGTTTCGGCCGTAATTTTCAACCAATTTTGAAACCATAAAAACTCTGCTCATCTTCCAATGGTGTTCTTAATTTTGAAATCGGTTTGGCAGAATCGCCAAACGAACGAAGACAAAATTTATGTTAGCGTATTAATATATAGATTTATGTGTTAAAATAGATATAAAAGATTTTTTGTGTTTTCAATATGGAGAATTTGTCCTCCAGGGATGTTAAAAAATTTTGGTCACCTTATTAACAATCAACATTTTTCGAACGAAAAACTCTGCTTCTCTGCAGGATATTCCGTACAATAATACCCGATTGTTTATTTAACCATTTTTTGATATTAATTATAATTTGAAGGTCCGACAATAACCCCAAAAAATGCAATGGGGCACCAATAAAAAATCGATAGTTTTAAAAAATGGTTAGTAAACAACTGGATATTATTATTGGAATCCTCTTGAAGAGTACCAGAGTTTTCCGATCGAAAAATATTGATTTTCAAGAATTCCATACCATTTCTACGAAAAGTTATTATTTCCCCCATATAAAATATATGGAAAACTTTAAGCGCTTTGAGCGCGGTACAATTTTTTTCGACGTAGAACAATCCTAGGGGGTAAGAGAATTAAAATTCCGACTTTACTATTTTTGGCCACCCTAATATACAAACAAACAAAACAATAATAAGAGTTTCAAAATATTAAAATATGATTGACTTACAATAAAAACAACATAACCGTTAGAGATCAAAGAAAAAGTTCAGTTCAATTCAGGAACGTATTTGTACTTCTTAACGTAAGTGGAAGCAAACAAAACAAGAACTATTTTAACACATTTTTACGTAACTAACTTATATTACATGTTATAGGGTCTCTTTCCGGGTATACCATCCGTATTTCTCACTAGTTTTAACTTTGCTTAAAAGTTTGTGTTAATTTTTTACATAATGGTAAAATTTAGTGCACGTCATTTTAAAGTTGAACTTGCACTGAACAATACTTTCCACAGAGCCAATGTTAAGCTAGTTTCTCTCTTTAGACCATTTTTCTAAGGGCGGTATTTCTTTCCACTTTAATGTACATTTTTCAATAAACGATAAGTTACTTCCTCAAAGCATTTATCGGATATCATTATAATTTTTCTTCTTAAATAATTGATTGATTCTTTTTTTTACCAACTTCGATTATCGATTTTCCTGCCACTAAACCACCGAAATTATGCAGGCGGTTTTTATAATGGTCTGGACGCCTACTTTTCAGAAAAATTTGACGATTAAATTAAATCATGAGTTTTATTTTCGCCCAAAATTGTTCACTTTTCACTTTCGAATCCGATAGGCTAAAAAATTTCCCGCTAACCATTTAAAATTTAAAGAATATAATACGAAAATTATATATTGTTGTCCCACGCATTAAACGGGGAAATTTTGATTGTAAACGGAGACACGGGCACAAAGGGTTCGAAACAGGGACATGTCCCTGGAAACGGGGACATATGGCAGCCCTAAAATAGGTGCGTAAAGTAAATGTTTCACAGATCAACCAGAATTTTGTGAAACAGTTTTTGTTTCGTAGTATTTTTCCTTAGAGCCCGCCATCTTGTCTCTATCACTATTGGCTAAAATAAAATTAAAAATGCCGAAAAGCAAATGCAGCAGAAAACCCATGTTAGCCCAGTTAGTGAATGAAATTCATATCTTTTTATTCACATATTATTATTTTTCATTTGTTTTCAATATTATTATACAACACTGAAGCTTACGAGGTCATTTGCGCATCAAATTTGCCTCGTAATTTTACGAGGCGCTCGTAAGTAGAGATCAACATAAATTTTGACAGTTATTTTAAGAGGCTCGTAAATTTACGAGCTTTATGAGGTTTACGAGGCTTTTACGAGTTTGAGGGAAGACCCCTATTGTGTGCAGATGATCTTATGGAAACGCGTAGCGAGTCGTCACTAGAATCAGTAGGAAATGAGTTCGATGTTTGGGCCCCTCATAAATCTCTTGTACACAAACGAAGGCGAAAATATGATGATTTTGGGTCACCCACAAGATAAAATGAGTTTTTATTGAAATTGTCAAGTCCTAGAACCAAAGCAGAATATCATCGACGCTCGGGAAATGAAGACTGTTTACCCGAAACTTTACGGATTTTCGAAAAAATAGTAGAAATACTCTTCACACGCGTACATGAGTAAATGGAACATATATTTTAGAGTACGTGAAAAGATAGGAACAAGCGAACATCGTAAATTTGAGGAATTGATCAATGTTACTCAACAGAGCTCTGCTACATAAAACACTGTTCCGCTTTTCCAGAGTACTTGAGTATGTTGATTGCATTCAGTAATAGTTATTTGAAAACTTCTTAGGAAGTATAGGAATACTTATGAAGTTTTTTTCTTTTAAATGTTAGCATTTAACATAATGTTGAGAAAAGACATACATTTTCTTTTTATTCCAATATGTATATGTATACTTAAAATATTTATTTACATTTCTCGCCGGACGCTACAATGTTTGCAAAATAGGTCGAATCTTACATATATATACATTAGACTGCATCACTCCCCATACAAAAAAAAATTGGTACATTTTCCACTGGAATTATAAAATCTATTATATTTTAAGACCTCCACCAAAATATCTCGCAAAAATATTAAGTTTTAAGTGAGCTGGACCGATTTGAAAATGCCTAAAGAAATTTGGTTTTTTATTAATAAAAACAGTTTCTTGAAATATTTCTTGAACAAAAATACCTCAGATGACTAAACAGTTTAAGCTTATAAAGTTTGAATAAAAATATTTAAAAAATATTTTCTACGAAATCATGATAATGAGATCTTTGATGCTGTTTTTGAACTTTTTTCAAAGACTGGTTCAAGAAAAACTTGAATAACTCAGCCAAAACCTTACCTTATCATTGGTAAGGTATTTTCTTACCTTTTTAATTTCTTTGCGAACAAGTTCATTCAAAATATGAAAGAGGAAGGTAAGATAAACGAGTGTCATTCCATGTTTAATTAAGGTGTGTTGATATTTGATAATGAAAATATTGGGACGTGAATGAGTTTTTTTGCAAAGAAGTAAAAAGGGTGAGAAAATACCTTTCCACTGATGCCTCCAACGTCTATATCGGTAAAGTTTTGGAGCTGTTATTAAAGTTTTTCTTTCACAAATCGTTGAAAAAAGTTAAAAAAACAGCATAAAAAATCTCATTATTACGATTCCGTTGATACAATTTTTATTATATGTATGCAGATTTTTTAAGCTTAAACTTTTTTGTCATCTGAGGGGATTTTTCCTAAAAATCCTTTAAGAAACTATTTTTATTCATAAAAAATTCTATTTTTAGAGGTATTTTCAAACCGGTCCAGCTCACTTAAATCTTAATATCTGTCCGAAATATTTTGGTAGAAGTCTTAAAATATACTAAGTTTTGTAATCCCGCCGGAAATCCGCAACTTTTTTTTTGTGATGCAGTCTAATATACATACATACATGATTTATGTACATACATGTTAGGTAAATTTTCTAAATATCCAAAAATGTGTTTCCTATTTCCCGCGACCTGTCTTTATGACCAGTTTTTATTGTCAAATTGATGTTTTCATTTCCCACCCAGCCAGCAAAATCATCGTAAACAAGCTCGTAACTGGATATTTTCTCGAAGAAAATCCGGATTAAAAATCGTTTATGATAGCCGTTTACGACTCTTTTTCGAGCACTTTTTCGCTTTAAATTGTGCATCGCCTACGAACAGTCGTAAACGGATCGAAAAAGCATTCGTATGCGAATATTTTTACGTCCGTTTTTTAATTGTAAACGAGTCTCGTAAACGATTAATTTACGTTAAAAAAGCGTTTTTTTACACTGCTTTATCTACTGTTTTTGAATGCTAAAAATAAAGGCAATTAATTAATTCAATTTATTGTAGTTCTTTTATTGAATGGAATTATAATTAATAAATATTTATAGTGCCGGATCAAAGTATTGGCACAGAGAATTTTTCGCAATGTATGCAAAGTTTTTTACTTGAATTTCTTTTCGCACATTTTTTTTTTTAAATATAGTTAGTATGAAGACCTACTTTCAAATCAGATTTTTGAGAAAAATTCTAAGTATGCAGTTTTATATCCCATTATATTTTAGTATAACATAGTGCAAGCTTGAAGTTGCCAGAAAACCGCGTTGATTTTTGGCAATTTTTTCACGCAGTTTCTTCCATGCAAATTATGTGCGACATTTTTTTTTTGTATGGAAGAAACTGCGTATAAAAAATTGCCAAAAAACAAAGAGGTTTTCTAGCTATTCAAGCGTGCACTTTATTATACTAAAATTAAATGGGCTATAAAACTGCATACTTAGAATTTTTCTAAAAAATCTGATTTGAAAGTAGAACTTCATACTAACTATATTTTTATAAAAAACAATTAGAGAAGAAATCAGAATAAAAAACTTTGCATTCATGGCGAAAAATTCTCTGTGCCAATATTTTTTCCCGGCACTGTATATGTGAAGATATTTTCAGATAAATAAATATTAACAAACTATCTATTAACAAATTAACAATTAAATAAGAGGGGTTTAATATATATTATAAAGTAGCTGAATTTATTTTTTATCTTTTTTGCAGATAGGCTGCCAATTTTTTTTGCCGGTCGTGTGCATATTGGAAGTGCTTCTTTGAAACGGAAATAAAAACTTCTTTGTCGGAGTTAAATTTTTGACGAAAAGCACCTAAGAAAATAAAGTGAAAGATTAAACTCCATTGGAAATCGGAAAATTTAATTAAGTAAAAAGTGGTAATAAATAATATTATTATCCGTACTTCTTATTGCCGCAGTCGTTGCCAAACCAATAGCGCTATAGGGGAATTAAACGTTTAAATCCTTTTATGTTGCTCCGCGCAGCCTGTGAAAGAATTGCAAAACTCGTTAAATTAATTTGTATTTTTGAATTACATATGTAGTAGCTACTTACAAGAAGTTTAATTACAAAAGAAAGTGGTAGATCGTCCTTTTCGTTTGCACCAGTCTGCCAATAAATCACATACTTAATAATTTTCTTAAATTGAATATTTAACAAACTACTTACTTTTAAAATATTGTGATTGAAGAAAAATTGTCAACAAAACTAAAATTTTTTCTTGTGCTGACAAATTACTACAAGCCTCTTTCTATTATATTTTTTTTGTTTTATCGTTTACGAGCTTTTCTCTAACTTTTTGGCGATACGAGAATCCCTCGTAAAACATAATGTTCGTAAAATGTACGTTTTTTTGCTGGCTGGGCAATACCAGGCGCTCATACATGTAAAGTAACAAGTTTTCTATTTCTAAGCAGAAAATTGTTTGTATAAATTTTGAAATTTTCAAAATTCTACTTTGTGAATTTCCAAAGGCTTCTACAAACGAATTAAAAACTTCTACAAACAAATGTATGCGTATTAGAAACCCAGTAGAACTTGGGAGCATCGTACGATTGCTCGGTGAGTACTCCCTTGGGAGTACTCCCCATTGCTACCTATGCTTGTGTGTATAAGCATGTAATTTTGTATACTCCCTTTACCTCCTAAACGAGCAATCGGGGAGAACACACAGAATTATCATCCCACAAACCATCTAATGGAGCAATACGGGAGTACTCCCATAGTTATCTCCCAGAAACCTCCCAAAAAGACAACAAGGGAGTGCACATAGAAAACATCCCATATTCCTCCCGAACGAGCAATAAGGGAGTGCTCCTATTAGAGGCATTCCGAAAGCCTCCTATAGGAATAATAAGAGAGCAATGATAACGAACATTTTATATTAGCCAAATAGATTTTGCTATTTATTAAATTTTTTATTTAACATTTTAATCACGTCCATTTGTGCAATTTTACAAGATCTTAACATATATAAGTTCGAGATCAGATAAAACATAAATGAGATACGTCTTACACAATTGCTTAATTTTAGAATTATATTGCAGAGAAATCATATGAAAGTAAAACTCAATAACAAAACGGTAAGATAAGATTTGAATTATATGCACCTATGTATATGCACATATAAGTATGTACTCGTATATGATTTCCTGGGTGTCAAGGATGCTTGCCTGTTCAGGAATCCACCAAGCGGGGAAATTGTGAAGGTGACTTTCCTTATCTGACATCTTTGTCACCCATCCGATGTTTAAACCCGGGGGTCACACTTAAATGCAAACACTAATTTGTGCAATCTGAAAAGTAGTTAACGGTATATTTATAAGTAATACAATATTTAATATATTTAAACAAAAGTTGAGGTACATACCAACGGACTTTTATTAAAATCTGTGTGCTATCCAAAATAGATTATTGTGTCCGCCTGATGCGTCTATAAGAAATATTTTCTGTTGGTTTTTTTTTCTCTATGATAAATTTTTCCGAAAACATNTATTTTCTGTTGTTTTTTTCTATGATAAACTTTTCTGAAAACAAAAAATTTCTTTTGAACGAGGTGCGTATTGCTCTCCTATCAATCAAAAAGAATACTCTTGGATTTCTAGCTTAGGAGACATCACTTTTTAATCCTAAACGAGTAATAACGGAGTACAAAACCGACAAATCTCGCTTATTGCTCCCAAATCATGCCTCAGGGAGCATTCTTTAATTGCTCGCTTAGGAGATCTCTCATTACGCTCCTAAGCAAGCAATACAGGAGACAAAACCGACAAATCTTGTTTATTGGTCCCAAATCATGCCTCAGGGAGTATTATTTCGTCACTCGCTTAGGAGATCTCCTATTTGATTCCTAAATGAGTAATAAAGGAGTACAAAACCGACAAATCTCCCTTATTGCTCAGAAATCAGGTTAAGGGGAGTACTCTTTTATTCCTCACATAGGGAGATCTCCCTTCAAGTTCTAGTGGGAAGCTTGCTACTTTCTATGTATGTGCGCCTGGTATTGGGAAATGAAAGTATCGTTACCCAGCAAACATTTGGAGTCATAAATGAGTCTTTAAGGAGTCCTATTTCGGAGCCATTATGCTCATAATGAGCTCATTTAAGAGTCCGATATGAGGGTGTTTCCCTTTCTCCGAAGGTCGACTTATATGAGCTTAAATTCATACAACAAATGAGCCTCAATATGAGTCATATTGGACTCTTATTGGCCTAATATACGGCTCATTTTGGACTCTTTTAAAACAATTATTGGCCTCATATATGAATCATTTCAGACTCTTTTCGAGCCTCTAATCAGCCTCATAAATTACTAAATTCGGACTCTTATTTTAGGTTGTTCTTTGAGTCTTATTGAACGCACTTTATTTGCAAAAGCATTCAGCGAAAATTCCTTTCAAATAACATGCATACATACTTACGTGCATATACACATTCCAACATGCATGCAATAGCAGCAGCTACAGCTAAATTTTGTTCATTTATTGTTTTCTAATTATTTTCAATTTCTGTATAAACAAGTTTGGATATAAATTTCAAATCTTAATTGTTTTTATATTGGCACAAGGTGCTGGCTCATAACTTGGATCATATATGAGTCCTAAAAGATTCATATAAGAGTAAAAAAATTTTGGTTTTTGAAACTCATATTTCTTACCTACCTAGGACTCCCTTCGGACTCATATATTCTGAACGCTCAGAATATGTTTGCGGGGATTGTACAAATGAAAATTGGTTATCTATGTATATATAAAATGAGTCCACATTCTTTATAAAAATATGCTGTTGGCTAAATATTCGGAGCGCCCTTCATTGTTTCTCCACGTTTGCTATTTAACATAAGAGTCAGCTCTAACATTAACATTATGTAGCATTAAACGAAAACTTCCAAAAATACTCAAAAAATACTTGTGAAGGACATCTTTTTTGTGGAAGTTTAATAGCATGGTACTGCTGATTTATGTTCCTCTTTTTTTCGGAACATAATTTGTTTGAGTACTTTTTTTATGTATACAACGCTCAATATCTTCACTTCTCTTCCTTCCATGCCCTCTTTGTTAGAGTATGAGTAGTTTACATATTTGATAAAAACTTCAAAGCGAAGCAAACTGAATTCCGATGCAGACCTTTAATTGCAATTAATCGATTATTTTATTTTTTGCCGTCCCTAATTAATAGCAGTGGGTAATAAACTTAAACAAGTTGTATAAATCTTTAAATTGGAATTACTTTTTCTATCTGCAATTGTTTTATCATAATATTTAAACTTCATTTTGGTTGGTAAAAGTTGGTGAATTTTTTTATAGCCATTTTTTAATTTGTTCACTGTTTCAGAGCATCACTAAGCTTTCGAATAGGTAAAAAATATGTTTTTTTGTTAAATTCGAAAATTTTCGAAACAAAAAAATACAAAAACAAAAGTAACTAAAGATATTTTTTCTTTGCTTTATAAAGAATATATTTAAGGCTTAAATTTTAAATGTTAATTTAAATTTTTTAAATTCGAAACTAATTGTGATATACCTATTTAAATTATCTATTCCTTTGTTTGAGGTTTTTATTTCTTGCACAAGCGCAGTGCGACTTGCCCTCGCGCTACCTGCTTATAGTATGTAGCAACAAACCGTTTTGATAAAAATCTACTACCGTATTGTTTAGTGGTAAGCGTTGGTGAAACTACCATGCTAAGTTGTTTGTTTTGAGCAGAATAAAAGTTAGCGCTATGGGAAAAGGTACTTGTCGTGTTTTATTAAGTTGTATACTAGTATCGCCCAATATTTCTCGACCAACAATTTTAAAATTAAAATTTTTGACACTAAGGGCCGGTTGTCCAATGTCTGATTAACACAAATCGGGGGTAGAAGCTCCGGTTAAATACAACAACTGCTTTATCGATCCCATGTTATATGCATGACGTCCATGAACCAAATAGAACAGATCTGACCGGTTGAGAAGCAACCATTTGTAATAGCAATTGAGAAAAAAGTGTGTGACGTTCGTAATTTCGAAGCTTGCTATTTCTGTTTTGCTTCTTTCTTTATGTCGGTGGTTTATTTCAGTGATTTTTAAGCGAGTTTCAATAAATTTTTTGTGCAAATCTAATTAAAATGAAGTGTGCGGTGATTGGTGGCAAAAACACGTACAAAATAATAATTTGGTTAGCACAAACATGTGCTGCAAAATTGCTTGCATTTTTTCTTTATGCTTCGTCTTCATATTCTTTGTTTACTTTTCAAAGAAATTAACAAGGCGCCGAAATTACAAATGTCAGCAATAAATTACTTTTTCTTTTGCTTCATCTTGTCAGATCTTGTGTAGTTGGATCATGCATGACGTCCAAATCGTCGATAATGGTGTACTGGTGATAACCGGACATTGAACAACCGGCCCTTAGGAAACAGCTTCGTAGTATTTAGTCAGTTAATTTTACGATCTCGTAAATTTTTACCACTGTATGATAATTTACCTTCCCACTTTGCCGTAAATTAACATCAGTTTGAAATGTGTTTTGAGTTGTAGTAAAATTTCATATCCAGCTGATTGTCTAAGCTGAGGAAATAGCAAACAACATGGAACTTGTAAGTAAAATCGCCATCAAGCTCAATAAAATTGTTTAATATAAATTCTTTAAAGTTCAAATAAAACCATATTGGAACATTTAGGGCCGTCTAGTTAACGCTAACTGGACGTACATCCTTCAGGGCCAGTTGTTCAATGTCTGTTTATCACTACTTGCCGGTTTCGACATCATGCATATAACATGTGATCGATAAAGCAGTCGTTGTATATAACCAGAGCTTCTACCTCCGATTAGTGCTAATCATACATTGAACAACCGGCCCTCAGTTAAGCACATCGACTGCTTTATCGATCACGTGGTATAGGCTGGGTGTCGCTAACGTTGACAGCGATGATTAACTGGGAGTTAGAATTAACCAGACATGGTGCAAACGGCCCTAATTGAAAAAGTTTAAGGGCCGGTTGTTCAATGTCTGATTAACACTAATCGGAGGTAGAAGCTCTGGTTAAGTACAACGACTGCTTTATCGATCACATGTAACATGCATGATGTCGAAATCGTCGATAGTGTAGTGGTAGTGATAACCAGACATTGAGCAACCGGCCCTTAAACTCAACTTAACAAAGGGATTTCCACAGCATTATCGACAATAAACTGCATTATCTGTGATTTTATGGTTTCCTACCGGAAGTGGAACTGCAGTCAATTGAAATCAGCGGACAACTTGTGCTCACAACCGAAAGATAGCACTGTTAACATACTCGTACGTACGTTGAATAAAATGGCATGGTGAATAATATTCACTTCCCCAAGCTACGCCTAACAGAAAAAGCAACAGCAAAAATCGAGGCTATCAACTGTGTATGAACAAGAGAAAATAAGAAAATAACCACTGAACTAAAAATATGTGTATGTACACATGTAGAGAACATGTGTATGTATATTATAAGTTATCTGCACATGTATGGCTGTACCATGATCAGTGTTGCCACTTCACTTATTAGAGGCTAAATTTAGCTTATTTTGAATGCATTTGGCCTCAAAATAAGTGATTTAGCTTTTTTTAAGCTTTTTCTTAATTTCATTTGGCCTTTTCTAGCCTTTTTTATTTTCTCTTACTAAAGTTCTTTATTGAATCGGTATTTAGAAAATAATATTTATATCATAAAAAAATGTGTTATGGTAACTCTAAAAATAGTAGAAGATAAATAGATATCACAGAAAAATTTGTTTATGGTAACTCTGAAAATAGTAAGCACAAAAAAGTTATCGACTATCGTAAAGCGTGACATTTATAACTTTGCCAGCAAAGCGCCAGACGCAAAACTTCAAGAAAACAATTTTGTACCGCTTTTTTACTCGTCAAAGTTGCTGTGGATTTTATATATTTTGCTTTAAAATTATCAGCAATGTAATTAAGTTTTATGTTTCTGCATGAAAACCCGAATTTGGACGAAACAAAATAAATATTAAACCGGCTGATTGTCAAAGCGCGCAAAAAGATGGGAGTTGGCCATCTTTTCGCTTCGCGCTGCAGCTTCAACGATTTATGTGGCATGCTTTGTGCATTTTCATACAATTCATCTTACCTGTCAAAGCGAATCTGTCACGTAAAGCGAAGCAAAAGTTTTATGCGGCATCAGCTTTAAGCGCAAACCGGTTTGCGTATCACTATTAGTTGGTATTTTTTAAGTGAGTGGCGTTGGAAAAGAGCTGTGCTTTGTGCTACGAATTTTTTAATTTTAACCTCAATCAATGGATAGGTAAATTTCAGTAGATCTCAAATTGTATTGTCAATTTTAATGGTTTTTTTGTTAAAGATATTTGACGAAGCGATCGGTTGAAGAAATTTCGCATGGAAGTAGCGCCAGTGGTTCTGACTGTGAAATACATTCAAAAGTGACAATGTATAGTATATGTGTATGGGGATTTTTGATTTATATACATATGAGTGCAGTTTGTGTTTTAGAAAATATAAACAAAAACCGCGAAAAGAATGGTTTCTGGATAGCCTATACAGTGAAACCTCCCTTTGGCGGACACTCACCGTCGGTCATTTTTTGTCCGCCCAAGAGAGGTGTCCGCTAGGGATGGCAAAGTCGACTTCGACTTTCGATCAAAATCGACTTTTTACTCCAGAAAGTCGAATTTTAGTGATCGACTTTTAGTTTATGGAGGTCGACTGAAGTCGACTTTTCACTTTCGACTCTCGACTTTTTTTGATTTATTTGCATATAAAAACTGATCTTCTAACAAGGGCGCGCGGTCGTATTTAAAAAAATTTGCCAATAAAACTGAAGTGAAATTTGAAAAGTGTGGTAGAGAAATGAATTTTAATGACAGTACAATAACATTGTCAAATCATTTAAGAGCAGCGCATAAAATTACTATACGAAAACAAATTCCTCAAATTTGTTAATCGTTTGTCTCCACAGTCTTCAGTTAATAATGAGGTAAGATAAACATAGGTATTTATTTTAAAAATTTCATGCAAGAAAGTTTTTCTGCATGAGTTTATGTAAGTTACTACAGACAGTCTTTGGTTCGAATTTGGCCAATCCGTAGGGTACAACATTTTAAACACCGCTTAAAACGTTGCTGGTAAGATTCCAGTTAATATGCGACATTAGTCGTGGGGATAGTCCCAATCCACTAGCTGTCTGGGCTACTCCCATAATTATCCATGCTTATAAAGTGGCACTATATTTCTACCAATACACGCCAATTCTGCTCCATCGGAAGGCCACATTTTTCAAAAAGTTGTCCGTAATTACCAAATATCGATTCAAAAAATTTTTAGAATTTTTTTTTTTGTGAAATATAATTTTTGAAAACCCTCACAACCAACATTTTCATGCTATATAACTGGAACAATTTTCAAAATTTTAAAAAATCCTTTAGTGTCTGTTTTTTTTTACCTAGCATTGAATTTCACTAAATTACAGATTATTCTAAAGACCACTAGTAAATCATAATATTTTTGGCGTATTCTGACTCTTATATTTATAGCTAATATATGAGTTAAATGCAGATTATAGTTAATACATTTTCTTTTTATTAAAAAAGTCGAACAAAGTCGACTTTTCTTCGTGGATCGGTCGACTTTTAAAGTCGGCTGTACAGAGTCGATCGAAAAGTCGAAAGTCGACTTTCTAGTGAAGTCGAACAACCCTAGTGTCCGCTCAATGGAAGGGAAGCTTATTTTAGAACTTTTTAATGTTTTAATTAATTGAATAGTCACTATTTCTCATTTTAATAAAAGATATTGATATTACATCGTTCAAACAAAAATGTGTATGTATTTTTTCAAAAGTGCATATTTCATTTATGAGCGTAAGTACATATTAAGTAATAACAAAATAAAAATAAATACATATTACATTTCAGTCCATAAACTACATAAAACCATAGATTCATTACATAAAACACTGGGAAATTGTCGATTGACGTAAGTTTTATTTTTAATTTTTTTCAGTGTCAGTACCTTTTTCATCAATAGTTTTCATGTTTTTATCAGTAACAAAATCCAACCAGAAATCTAAATCTTCAGTCCATGTATTTGTTATTATCTATTGTTATAAATTCATCAGAATTGGAATTGGATTCTCCAAGGCTTTCTGATAATTCAAATAACGAACCTAAACCACTGCGCAAACCAAACTAAATGTGTGCATAACAATCACATTTTATGCGGGAAGTCCCCTTTTTCCATTTAGTAGTCCGCCTATGAGGCGTTCGCGTCCGCTCAACGGAGGTTTTTGTTTGATTTGTTATGAAAAGAAATCTTAATGTCCGTTGATAAGAGGTTCGCGTCCGCTCAATAGAGTTTTTTGTGCCAATTTTATGCAAAATAACTGTCCGCGTCCGGCCAAGAGAGTGTCCGCTTAGGAGAGTGTAATTTGTTCCGAAATTTATACTTAAAACTTGGTATAGGAAAAAATGTCCGCCCAAGGGAGATGTCCGTCTAATAGATGTGTTCGTTAGGAGAGGTTTCACTGTAGTTTATATTTTGAAGTTTGTCTACTTTATAAAATTGAAATTTTCAGAACAACTACAACGCTAAAAGTAAATCCTTTTAATTTTTGTGTCATGCTTATGTACATATAAAGATTTATGCCAAATTGTTATGTTTGAAACTCAATAAATTTGAAAAAGGAAGCAAAAAATGATTGTTTGTTCTTAGCTTTTTTTTTTAGCTCGAGAAAAAATAATTGCCTTTTTTAGCCTTTTTTGGAGACAATCTAGCTTTTTTCTTCAAAAAATTCTGGCAGCACTGACCATGATACAAAAAGTAGGTAGTTTCAATAAACAACTTTTGACGGATAATAAAATTTTTTGAAGTTTCATTAATTGTGAGTATTATCATCGGCCTTTTTGGTAATATTAAAACAATAAATCGGAGTATTTTTCTTCCAATATTTATACCAATGTAATAATATTTCAAAACCATCGTAATTGTTCTTTTTATTTCATAATAAAAACCACGCGCGCATTATGCTGTTATTTTTTCGTTTTCTTATTTTGAATGCAATCTTGCGATCTAAAAATCCAATTCTAAATAATGTTCTTCCCAAATACTTAAAACCTTTTTATATTTAGGTTCAAATTTACTTTTAAATTTCTCATCAGATTTTGCAAAAAATTAGCTTTCACAAATTTTGAACTTAAAGTAGAAAAAAAACCCGAAGTCGGCTTGAACAGACCGCCCTCCGATAAACAATTAACATTCGTCGTATTAGAACAAAACCGCGTATCAACAAAATGCAAATGAGGTTGCATAAATTATTTTCCAGAGAGCATAAACACTTCAAAATGGTGGTCTTTTTTATAAAGCAATCACATTTATGGCTAGTATATTTCAGGACGAATGGATAAGGCTTGAGCCAAGAGCTTGTGTGAGCAAATCCAATTATTGGCAAAAAATGTCTGTTACCCGGTTTTGCAGAACGACGATACGCGGTTTTGTACTTTAAACGACGATATGGAAGTATAATTTTGATCACTTTCTTCATTCGTTCGGAAACCTAGTCATCAACCCCATTTTCGAAATTATGTAGCCGGCATAATTTTCAAGTCCATCATATTCCATATCTTTGAATGTACTGATAAAATCTTCTGCTTTCAAAAAAACATATTTCATTANTTTGAAACTCAATAAATTTGAAAAAGGAAGCAAAAAATGATTGTTTGTTCTTAGCTTTTTTTTTTAGCTCGAGAAAAAATAATTGCCTTTTTTAGCCTTTTTTGGAGACAATCTAGCTTTTTTCTTCAAAAAATTCTGGCAGCACTGACCATGATACAAAAAGTAGGTAGTTTCAATAAACAACTTTTGACGGATAATAAAATTTTTTGAAGTTTCATTAATTGTGAGTATTATCATCGGCCTTTTTGGTAATATTAAAACAATAAATCGGAGTATTTTTCTTCCAATATTTATACCAATGTAATAATATTTCAAAACCATCGTAATTGTTCTTTTTATTTCATAATAAAAACCACGCGCGCATTATGCTGTTATTTTTTCGTTTTCTTATTTTGAATGCAATCTTGCGATCTAAAAATCCAATTCTAAATAATGTTCTTCCCAAATACTTAAAACCTTTTTATATTTAGGTTCAAATTTACTTTTAAATTTCTCATCAGATTTTGCAAAAAATTAGCTTTCACAAATTTTGAACTTAAAGTAGAAAAAAAACCCGAAGTCGGCTTGAACAGACCGCCCTCCGATAAACAATTAACATTCGTCGTATTAGAACAAAACCGCGTATCAACAAAATGCAAATGAGGTTGCATAAATTATTTTCCAGAGAGCATAAACACTTCAAAATGGTGGTCTTTTTTATAAAGCAATCACATTTATGGCTAGTATATTTCAGGACGAATGGATAAGGCTTGAGCCAAGAGCTTGTGTGAGCAAATCCAATTATTGGCAAAAAATGTCTGTTACCCGGTTTTGCAGAACGACGATACGCGGTTTTGTACTTTAAACGACGATATGGAAGTATAATTTTGATCACTTTCTTCATTCGTTCGGAAACCTAGTCATCAACCCCATTTTCGAAATTATGTAGCCGGCATAATTTTCAAGTCCATCATATTCCATATCTTTGAATGTACTGATAAAATCTTCTGCTTTCAAAAAAACATATTTCATTAAGTGATCAAGTAGCATGAATTTGATGAAATGTCATAATTTTATTAAAAGTCAAATGGTTAACAACAACAACGAATGTCATTAAATGGAACTACCTTCTTTTTTGTATCATGGTCTGTACCCTCGAGGCAGCGTTACCCTGCCGAAAAAAATTATCAATTGATAAAAAATAACCCACTTGTAGTTGGCTTTTTAACGGAATTTCTACAAAATATATAACATGTCGTTAGCTACAAAAAGCTAACATGAAACTAGTTGACAAGTAATGTAGGAGTAATTAAGGAGATTGTTTTCTTTAAACGCGTTTCTATTTAAATATCCTGCAATTCGCAAATACTTTTTCGAATTGAGGACAAATAAAAGGAAGATCGAAATTTCATATTATCATTTTGAAGTTATGTCTGACGGAGGTCGAATATGGGACCAGCTACAGGGGAATATGGAAACAAATACGAAATGTAATAAAAAAGTAAAGTATTTAAATAAAAAAAAAAATTAAAAATATTTTGTTTTTCCTATTGATATTTTATGTCCAAAAGTAATTAGTTACGAGTTAGTAACATCAAATGCAGAGATAACCACCCTTGACTACATCTAATGCAGAAGTAAACCAGCTTTGACTATTTCGCGGCCATCGCCATAGAAATATATTTAGCTTTCGTCAAAGAAAATATACAGACAATAAGTGACTTTTAGCTCCTTTCAAATCAACTTAAAGTTACATCTCAAAAAATCGTAAAATTTTTGTTTATTGTATTTTTTTTAACAAAATAAAAAATACAAAGTAATTACATACAATGAATCGTATGCATAAAAACTAAGCAATTGCGTTATCTTAAAATTGCATACCTTTAATTTTAATTTATTTGAAAAAATTTAGTAAAAGGTCTGAAATTTAAAGAAAAAGCATTTGCTTAGGTTTTATGCATACGGCCCAATAAATATGACCACACACTACAAAATGAAATGGAACCCACATTGCATATGGATTAATAAAAGTGGATGTGCAACTGTTAACGACAATTTAAAATTACAATTTAAAACACAACTGCTTTTAAATAGTTGACCTCCAGTGGTTTGAAGATTTTGATCCAGTTTTAAAGTAGGGGTCTTCACACCGAGCTTGGTACTCGGTGTTCGGTAATTTTTCCCAAAGTATTTTGTGTGTGTAAAATTATTTTATTATCGGTGTACCGGTTACCGAATTATCGTGAAGGAAACTTGATAATATTTCTGATAGTTGGTTAACTGCAATCAGCTGTTCGATATTTATTCAATTTTGAATCCGCCCGCTACCGAAAGGCATAACGCATATGAGTAAGTAAAATTCCTTAAATCTGCTGTTACAATTTATTTTTTTTTTAGGAAAAAAGCTACGAATCCGCTGTTGATATACATAGTTTACCAGGCTAACAAAAGAAAGCTGAAAAGGACGTCCACAGGTGATACAAAATGGATGTGAAGACCCTTAGTGTAACATTTGCATTTATTAACTGATAGATAATTTTGACTGAACAAATTCGCTCTCCTACTCTTCTGTCCCTTTCCAATCAGTGTCAGCAGTGCAAATTAACTACAATTCTAGAACAAATTTAATATAACTAAAAGCATGGTTGTAGAACAAAACTAGATAAATGCATGGTTGTATTTTAAATTACGTTTCCCTGTAACAATTTTTTTACATACATACATACATTTGTAATCTAGTAGAAAACCAAATTAAAAAATCGTCATTACGAGGGAAAAATCGTCAAATCGTCATTAAGCTAAATAATAAAATCATAGTTTAAAAAACTGAAACCTCGCTATTATAAGGTTCTTTCCGCGGGTGCCCAAAATAGCCCAGAAATCAAAAAAATGGGTAATAGAGAGCGAAAATTGGAACGTATTGGATCGTAAGGGTCTTCTTCTTCCTGCCCAAAACAGCCCGGACTTTTTCTCCGGGTAAAAATGGATAAAACGTAAAAGTTCATATCAGCTGTTTTGTGTTTACATGTTGCCTGTTTCTAGTGATGTGCTAAGTCCATACTTTTAAGTATTGATCGATATTCGGTACCGATTTGAAAAGTATCCAATACTATCGATACTTNAACTGTTAACGACAATTTAAAATTACAATTTAAAACACAACTGCTTTTAAATAGTTGACCTCCAGTGGTTTGAAGATTTTGATCCAGTTTTAAAGTAGGGGTCTTCACACCGAGCTTGGTACTCGGTGTTCGGTAATTTTTCCCAAAGTATTTTGTGTGTGTAAAATTATTTTATTATCGGTGTACCGGTTACCGAATTATCGTGAAGGAAACTTGATAATATTTCTGATAGTTGGTTAACTGCAATCAGCTGTTCGATTTTTATTCAATTTTGAATCCGCCCACTACCGAAAGGCATAACGCATATGAGTAAGTAAAATTCCTTAAATCTGCTGTTACAATTTATTTTTTTTTTAGGAAAAAAGCTACGAATCCGCTGTTGATATACATAGTTTACCAGGCTAACAAAAGAAAGCTGAAAAGGACGTCCACAGGTGATACAAAATGGATGTGAAGACCCTTAGTGTAACATTTGCATTTATTAACTGATAGATAATTTTGACTGAACAAATTCGCTCTCCTACTCTTCTGTCCCTTTCCAATCAGTGTCAGCAGTGCAAATTAACTACAATTCTAGAACAAATTTAATATAACTAAAAGCATGGTTGTAGAACAAAACTAGATAAATGCATGGTTGTATTTTAAATTACGTTTCCCTGTAACAATTTTTTTACATACATACATACATTTGTAATCTAGTAGAAAACCAAATTAAAAAATCGTCATTACGAGGGAAAAATCGTCAAATCGTCATTAAGCTAAATAATAAAATCATAGTTTAAAAAACTGAAACCTCGCTATTATAAGGTTCTTTCCGCGGGTGCCCAAAATAGCCCAGAAATCAAAAAAATGGGTAATAGAGAGCGAAAATTGGAACGTATTGGATCGTAAGGGTCTTCTTCTTCCTGCCCAAAACAGCCCGGACTTTTTCTCCGGGTAAAAATGGATAAAACGTCAAAGTTCATATCAGCTGTTTTGTGTTTACATGTTGCCTGTTTCTAGTGATGTGCTAAGTCCATACTTTTAAGTATTGATCGATATTCGGTACCGATTTGAAAAGTATCCAATACTATCGATACTTGGTACCGAAACATTTAGGCTTCGAATAAAAGCGCACATAGGCCAAAAATATGGAAAATACGGTTCAGGGGAGACTCGCCTATAAAAACCCGAATGTAGGAGCCAATAGAGCTTTTAATACGGTTTCAAATAAAAGATGAAGAGATGAAAGGCTTCTTCATCCGTAAAAGCATATTTCTTGAACCTTGGATCATCTAAGATTAAGACTGAAAAAATAATATTTCTCTGTGGTGATAAGTTCAAGTGTTTTAGCCGCTATCATATAAATTAGTAATTAAAGTTTTTTCTAAACTTGAAATGCATATAATGGCGAAGGTTTAATGTAAAGAATCGGTATCGGGTACCGAAAAGGAAGTATTGGGTACCGAAATCTTTTTTAAGTATTGGGTACCGAAAACTCAGCACATCACTAGCTGTTTCACAAATTCTGGGCACGAAATGTGGTTTTTTGCGTTCCCGTACTTCTGGATTATGTTCCATTTTTGAGAGCAAACTTTTCGCTTATGCTCTAATTACCGGATCCGGTCCGGATTGTTAGGGAAAGAACCTATAATTTCCATTCGTATTGTCATCAGGTATGTAGCTTGAGAACAGAAATCGCTGCATCTTTTAGGCGCATAAATATTACATAGTTACATCCCGAGCTAATAAGAGGGAGGTAATAGTATCCCATTTTGCTCGCGGCGCTGCGACAATGGTAATGTCCGAAAGAGCAAAGCTTTGGCGCGCCATTCGAGAGATCCGAGTTCGATTCTCAGACCAAGGATTCTTTTAATGTATTTAATTTTTTAATTGTGTTTGTTGTAATTTTAAAATTTTATTGTTTTAAGGCGAAATTAGTCAACGACGTAGCGTATACGTACGTTGACGCTGACACGATCTACCTTGTGGGATTTGCGCTTTAACGAAAACTCACCCACGTATGAAGGTAACGTTGCCATTGCTTCTCTCTCTCTCTCTCTCTCTATCAACAGTACGTTTACGCTACGTCGTACAGTGGGCCGCCTCATACAAGTTAGCCGGAAAAAAAATTTGATTGCTTTAGATGCTTAGATTTGTTGTAAAAAGTGGCCATACAAAAATTTACCTTGATCAAAGATCGATTAGATGACACCAGAGGTCCTTTGAAGAGGGTTTGTAGCAAAAACGGTATATTAAAGGTATCTATATATAAATACGCCACAATAAAACTTTGAACCCCCTTTTTTGAGGTCACCATTCTCTTGAAAGTATATAACTTCCTCTAATCCAGAAATGTTAACCCCATTATACAGGGCGCGTGGCATCTGACATACAGACTAAAATGTGAAAACTGATGTATATCTAAAACCAATCACGCTGGGGAACTGAAATTTGGCACGGATGCATAAATTGTAATTACCCTACTTACGGCGAAAAATTATAGGTATTGGAAAAGGGGGCACTTCCAATACAAACTGAAATTCTCATATCGCTTATCTCTGGAACCGCTTATGCTAACATCCTGAATTTTGAAACAGCTACATATGTTAACAATACCGTACTTATGGCAAAAAGTGGTAGGTTTTGGAAAAGGGGGCGTGTAATTTTTATACAAACCGAATTGCAAATATCACTTATCTATGGAACCGCTTTTGCTAACGTACTTATGGCGAAAAGTGGTTTATATTGGAAAGGGGGCTGTGGCACTCCCATATAAAATGCAATTTCCATATCGCTTATCTCTGGAACTACTTATGATAAGGTTATGGATACACCTACGTCTACAAATCAGAAAATGGCAAGAATCATTCAATTGGGAAGAATTTTCTCCCAGATTTCAAAATCGCATTGAATAATTATTTTGTGGAAAGATTTTTAGAAGGATTTTTCTTCCGATAGGGGGCTCAGGGATTGAGAGCTATCCTAAAGAATCCTATTTATGGTCACATTTGATTCATCTTTTGAATACTTGTACCCAAACGGGTGATACAAAAATATTGATTTTTGGCCCAGTCCTGACAAAACCCGTGTAAACATCTTCGAGATACTATCTTAACTTCTACCGATTTTGATGAAGAGAAAGAGGAGTTTATGTACATGTTGACAATATAGTTTTTAACCTTCCCAAGGGCTCTGAGACCAATATAATCGAAAAACGTATTTACAGTTTAAATTAATTTTAAAGCTTTACACTGCAAGGAAAACACTATTTCAAATTTGAATTTAAAATTGTTATTTTTTCATGAATATAAAACTGATAACTACATATTGATTTTTTATATATTTTTTTTGAGCTATGTCTGCGAAATGTCACTGTCGGAGTGTGAACTTTCATCTGCTTCATCAGTCGCAACTCTTGGGTAACTATGACCATTTTACAGACTCTGCTTGATATAATATGGAATTTGACATTGTTGCAAGATCGTTCAAAGTCTGGCTTAAGTTAGATCTAAAAGTAGGAATCATGGAGTGTCTCACAAAAAATTATAAGAAAAGTACATGACAGTACAGCATTTCGATTGTCCAAAAAAGTTCGACTTTGTTCATATTTTTGACAAAAACGCCTTATTTTGACACATTACTCTAGCTACGTCCCTCGTCACATATTAATTGTTTTTATTTCATAAAAAAGCATCGTTTTCTATACCAAATACATTCTTTTCGGCGTTCTGGCACACCACTCTGATAAACAACTCCCCACTTTTTAAAAATGTATTTGATTTGTGTAATTTTTAGAAAACAAAGTTTCAAAACGTCAAATTTTACCTACAAAAAAACTACTGAAGTGGTCTTTAAAACACCAGAGCATAATTTTTTTAATGTAATCGGACATTTCTTAACAAGTTGGAATTATCAAAACATCACTTTAGAGTTTTTTCCGGCTAATATCGTCATTTGGCCCATTGTGCGTCGTTGACTAACTTCGCCTTTAAAAAGAAAAAATGTGTTTAATAAAATGTTTTATGGCACTTGAGTATTTAGGTTTTTGGGTCGTTCTTAAAAAACATGACCAATTGGTGTCCCCAGACTTTACTATTTTATATTTTGTTTCTTCAAAAAGAAAATAGAAAAATATCTGCATTTTTATAAATTATTATCGATTCTACGTAACTATATTATAAAAAAAAAATAATTAATTATCTGAAAATAACTTAAAAAATATTTTCAATGTCAAAGGTTTAGCAAAAACCTGTGTCCCGAGCCAATTTATAAAAATTTAATAGTTATTTTCAGTTGAAATAAAATTGAAAAAAAATAATATTTACAATTTTTGTTATTCAGTTTGTGTATATTAATACCATATATAGAAAAGAATGATGAAAAATAATTTTTTTGTATAATTTTTATGAAGAAAATTTGTGTCCCCAGGTTTTGGTCCCCTCTGTTACGTCCACTCATTTTATTGAAAAATGTTTGTTAAACGTTATGACGCGTATATTTCTCTTATGCTTCTCCATCATAACTTAGCTAAAATCAACAAAATGTGTTTTGAACTGTTCAGTCTTGTTTAGTGCGTTGTTGAGTAAGGAACCCAATTGTATGCCGGGTACGTACCCTTATTCAGTGTCAACTCTGTTACTGTTGAAAAACGGTGAGTAAAGTGATTTTTTATTTATTTTATAATTTTTTTATAAATATTTTATGTACATTAATTAAGTGGACAAATAAATTCTCCAAAATTCGAATAAAAAGCTAAAATATGGTATTTTTGAGTTAATTTGTCCCCTCTGTTACCGGTCCACTCTGTGACTTATTAACTCCAAAAACTCCAAAAATTAAAAAAAATACTGCTGGTTATGGATTCCTATTGTTGATACCATCCGTAACCACATGAGGCCAATTATAAACATATTTGGCCAACTTAATTTTTAAAAATTACAAAATTCAGAATGGTCATGTTTTTTAAGAACGACCCTTTTTCCGAATGAAATTAAGTTTACGATTTTCCATTTATGTTTAAATTGAAATAATTGATTTACTTACTTTAATCACCTCCAAGCGGACTTGAACCTGAGATCTTAGAACCAGAGTCGGTAGTTTTCCTTTGGGTGAGGGAAGCAATTAGCTGCGTTTTAGTATTGGTTTTGACAGGTCGAAGACAGATGTCGCATAAGTTGTTAGAAACCGTCGAAATGGTAAGCTGACGCTTAAGCACACCCTAGTTAATGATCTAGTATTTTTACTGGATGGTTGGCATTTCATTGCACAGAATTGGTATAATTATAGTCCATGACGAACTGGTATGATTTGCCCATTCAATATTAGTTTTCAAACTAGAATTTCTACCTACTAGTTCACTTTTTTCTACGAGGGACTGGTATAATTATACTAGTTTATAACTAACTGACATGACTTACATACATATATCCTTAAATATTGGTTCATGAAGTACATACTAGTTCAGCTTTTCGCTGCAAGGCAGATGCTGACGTATGTATAGTATACAAGTACATATATGTATGTCCGTACATATGTATGATACCTTAAGGGCCGTTTTCACCATCTCTGGTGAACACTAATCCCCAGTTAAACATTGTTACCGACGTTACCGACCCAGTGTTAAATGAATGGAGTCAGTACCGTCGGTAACGATGTTTAACTGGGGATTAGTGTTAACCAGAGATGGTGAAAACGGCTTTAAATCGACGACTCCAAACTATACTATGCTAATAGCCTAGTTATGCATACTTAGCTTTACATGAGAGTTGTCACTTAAGAATCTGTTAAATGGGCTTTGCGTGTAAGCGGTTACCCAACGCATAGCACTTAAAATGTAGAATTCTGTTGGATTTTGAGTTTTACGTAAAAATGGTATAGCAGTGCAAGTATGCATAATTGCGCAATTAAGGCTCTGTTATGCATACTTGGCATTGCTTGAGGGTTGTCACATAAGGAATATGTTAAATTAGCTTCGCGCGTAAGCGGTTACCAAACGCACAGCATTACATACGTAGAAGTCTGCTGGTTTTTGATTTCTACGTAAAAAATGGTATAGCAGTGCATGCACTGCCAAGTATGCATAACAGAGCCTTTAGAGCTAGTTTCTCAATGTCTGGTTAACACTAACTGGAGGTTAAACATCGTTATCGACGTGATCGACTCCATAACATATAACAGAGGGTCGATAACGATGTTTATCCTGTAGTTAGTATTTGTATTAGTTGACCAGTATTTGCTGACCAGACAGTGAGAAACTGGCACTAAGTCTGAAAATTTAGCTTTTCAGGAGAATATCTGTTAGTTTTTCAGGAAGAGATACAAAAAATGTTTCACAAACATCCACTGTGAAGCACATACAGAAGTATAAAAATGTATGATCTTTTAAATGTCAATATGTGACAATACCACATATTCGTTTTCAACAACGCTATTTAGATCCCTATAGAAAGATTGATCAAATTTTGGTAGCATAGTTAGATATATAAGAACGTTACGTTTATCTCCCGTTATAGAAAATGACAACGTATAAGCTTTCGGTATGTCTTAATAATAGATTGGCGCCTACACATATGTTAGTGTTTGGCCGAGCTTCTCCTCCGAGCTTCGGCATGTCTTGAGGAGCATTTTTCCCCTTTCTCTCTTTTTGGTTTTATCATATAACGCAGTTTCTTTAAAATGTTCATCGAATTCATATTTATAAATTAGTTTATATTTATGTTCTTTAGACAGTATTATTTCCCTGATTTGAGATATAAACACTTTTTTAAATTTTTTTCCCGATTTGTAGATGGCAGTTTTTCAAAATTCAAAATGGCGGATCCAAAATGGCGAACAATTTGAAAAAAAAAAATGGCGGGATTGGTTCGAAACTCAGAAGTTTTTGGGGTCGTTGATTTCGAATCTGAAGTCAATTTTTAAAATTAACAAGTAAGAAAGTCTAAGTTCGGGCGGAGCCGAACATTAAATACCCGGCGCAAGTATTAAATATATGTTTTTTCACCTTTCCGAAAGCTACCGCTAGATGGTAAGCCGGGGTGTATCAATTTTGAGTAAATTAGCGTCCTTAAATTTCGAAATATTGAAGTTTCAAGCATTTCTGAAATTTACCGTTATATGAAAAGCGGCCGTAATTTTAGTCCGATATCAATAATTTTCAACATTTTGCTTTTATGTGGCAAGCACAATAACCATACCGAGTTTGGTACAAATTGGTAGAACGGTTACCGATATACATATATGTGATCATAAGTGGGCGGTGCCACGCCCATTTTGCAAAATTTTACCATAAAAGTATTTCTTGANTTTTAAAAATTTTCGGCGATTTTGTATCTTATAGCAAGGCCAAAAACTGCACCAAGTTTGGAAGAAATTGGTGGAGCGGTTACCAAGTTATACACATGTAACCATAAGTGGGCGTGGCTACGCCCATTTTCCAAAAATTTTTAATATTCTTATTTTTCGTCTGGAAATTATTGTAAATGTCAATTTTGAGTGAATTATCTGCAGTAGTTACTAAAATATCGCAGTTTTCGTATTTCTGAAAATTACCGTTATATGGGAAGTAGGCGTGGTTATTGAGCGATTTTAAAAATTTTCGGCCATTTGGTATGTTATGCGAAGGCCAACAACTGTGCCAAGTTTGGAAGAAATTGGTGCAGCGGTTACCAAGATATACACATGTAACCATAAGTGGGCGTGGCTACGCCCATTTTCCAAAAATTTATAATATTCTTATTTTTCGTCTAAAAATTATTGTAAATATCAATTTTGAGTGAATTATCTTCAGTAGTTACTAAAATATCGCAGTTTTCGTATTTCTGGAAATTACCGTTATATGGGAAGTGGGCGTGGTTAAAGTCCGATTTCGCCCATTTTCAATACCAACCTACCTTGGATTAAGTGAAACCTAGATACCAAGTTTCGTTGAGATATCTCAATTTTTGCTCGAGTACACGGACGGACGGACAGACAGACATGGCTTAATCGATTTATTTTTTCATCCTGATCATTTATGTATACATTTGTCTATATCTATCTCGATTCGTTTTGGCTGTTACAAACAACCGTTATGTGAACAAAATTAATATACCTTTGTGCACAAGTGCGCTCGGGTATAAAAATGGCGGATCCAATTTAGCTATCAAATTCTTAAAAAGCTACTAAAATTAAAACGTTGATACTGAAAGTTTTAAGCATTGTCATGAGCTGAAACTTGTTACTAGTGGGTTTCGGTGGACCAATCTGATGTCAGCAGATTTGCAAAATTCAAAATGGCGGATCCAAATCTAATCATTTCTTTTAAATTGATCACCATATTGAATTCGCCATTTTGAATTTTGGAAATATGACATCAGATTCGTAATCACCAACCCCAGAGACCCCCTGGTTCTTTTCTTCAATAACATATGTAGATATTTGTCCCTACCTTCATTATTACCCGCTAAAGCAGAATATACACAAGCAGACTTGTCTGTACTACATGTCAAGTATGACGTACCGTAGCATCGTGGATAAGCGGGTGTGCATACCAAATTCTAGGTCTGCGGACATGTGTGAAGAAAATTTAAATTTTTCAATTTTTCTGCTCGTTGTTGCGACAGGTATGAACGTTTATGTTACACAATGCAGACAGGACTTCATATTTGTATAGAAAAGTACAAACCCAGCAAACATTTGGAGTCACAAATAAGTCAATTGAATTTTTTAACCTGATTCACGTTATATCTTTACAGAAGACTATAAGGATTAATTATTAAAATAATAATACTTTTTTATTAGTACATTTACGTAACTACATCAACTAAAAATGCAATACGACGAAAAAAATATCGTCGCTGAAATGCAAAAAGTCGTAACTGATAAAAAATTCAAAATTCATGTTTGATTGATATGATGGATTTCATCGATTTACAACTCCCCACATCGTTTTATGGAAAAAAAATTATTAGTCACGACTTTTTCCATTTCATTGACGATGCTTGTTACGACTTTTTCCATTTCAGGTGACGATATGTATAATAAAGGTATGAACACATACATCCATATACATATGTATGTATGACAGAAACTTTCGGAAACTTTCCTTTACGTTGTTTGCGTGGTGGGCGGAGCGGGAGGGGGAACGGCTCCTCTTATACCCCAGTTAAGCGAGGTGATGAGCCGCCTTAGAAAAATGGGAAAAAATCTAAATGTTCGCTTGTTTTTAGTAGATGAAGGCACTGACTTCAGGCTTTCCGTGATGCCGTAGAAGAGAGGGCCCGCCCACGTTATATACCATTTCTAGTGCAGGCTCCGGTGGCTTTTATTTAAAAAGTTCCTTTTGCGAAGGCGGTCTTCGGCCGCGCTTAGGGATTAAACCCTTGCTAAGCAGAATTCTTCTTTCTGTGCTGCCGGAGAAGAGGAGTGGTGGCCGTAAAGAAAAGCCACCCCGAAATTTTGCAAATTGTTTATAAAAAAAAAAGAAACGGTATTAGCATATTCACCAAAAACCCTACAAATATGACTCAATAACGAGCCATATGTGCGGGCAATAAGTGTCCAGTATGAATAATTTGTGCCTATAAATGCTTGCTGGGAAGACGTAAATCCGTATGCCGTTATGTTCGTTCACGATTACGACCAGAGGTGGGCACTACCACAGACATGATGTTTGAACAACGTGTTGCATGGGTGTATACTGAGCTGACAAGCGAGCAAGTATGCGTACAAGTCTGAGTGTGTATATTCTGCTTAACTGAAGCAAATTGTTTGAATTCTAAAAAGTCATCGTTTTCCTTTTCAATTACCTCGATACATCGGTTGTTTTTTCTTAATCTTAATTTCTAATCACAGAGTACCATTTCATTGGTGTGTATATGCGTTCATTTTTCTTTCAGTTCAGTTCTTTTTAGAAACTTTTTGGGTACGCAGTTTTATAACCTATTCAACTTTACTTGTAGCCTACTACCGTCAACTCTTAATTCAAGCTTGCACATTGTTATACTAAAATTGAATAGGCTACAAAAATGCATACCCGAAAAGTTTACAAAAATTCTTAATAAAATTATAAAATATGTGTGTATGTACATTTAAGATTAAAATTACTTCTAACGTGGAAGTAAGTTCTGCAATGAAATAAAAATCAAATATTTTAAATTTTTATTGTTTTAATTTCAGGAAATAACTAGATATACGATTGAAGAATAAAATAATTTTAGTATCCCAAAAAACGTATTTTAATGAGTCCGATACTGAGTAGTATCGATACTTTTTCCCTGATACTTTTAGACTATCGATACCTTGAGCTCGATGCCGGAATGAGTACTCAGTATCGATACCAAAGTCTCAAATTTCGAACTCTATTCACAACTGCAACATCGTGAACTTAATCTTCCACAAACACGACTTTGACTCAAATAGTGTAAGAAATTTCCGCCAAAATACTTTTTACTTAGAAAATTGAGCTAATTTCACTACCCACGATACCAGCATATTGGTACAATCATAAAATTTTTAAATAGTTTTTGAAGTCGCACCAGCAGCTGGTACAATCACACCACAAGAACATACACGGTCAATCGATTTGGTGGGCCATTTAACAAATTAAGCATATCAAGGGCCGTACACTTATCTCTTTTTAATATACAACGCTTTTATAAATGGACTAAAAATAAGAAAATAATATTTATTTGTTCTGATAACTTTTGATTTGAAATTATAGCAAAAGTCATTATAAACCATTTATGAGATTGCAAATGAAAAGCGTGGGGCGCAAGTAATAGACCTTAATTTATATGAAGGTAGTATAGTATGTAATCTCAAATTTGCACTTTCCCTGTAGAAATTTTAGGTGTATGTTATGTAGTTTGACTATTGTCAATTAAATCTAAAATTAAATTGTTTATAATGACTTTTGCTATAATTTCAAAATCAGAAGTTATCAAAACAAATTCTATGGGACTGAGAAATATTATTTTCTAATTTTTAGTCCATTTATAAAAGCGTTGTATATTAAAAAGTTTTTTTTTTTCTGCAGAGAACTTTTTGAAATGAACGATCCAAAATTAGTCGGTATACATATGTATTTTAAAATCTTTAGAAAGCTTGAGTTTAAAAGTGTGATACTAAATGCTTTTCACCATAAGCGGCGCCAATTTTTAGTAATTATTGTATTTCAGATTACGACTAATAACGCCCTTGGGCAGATATTGTGAAAGGTTGGACTATACCTTGAAGATGACTGTTTTCTCACGACCCACTGTACGAAGCTTTGAGTAGAGTAAAAGCTCCTTTAAGGACTTAAAAATTATCTTAGGTTGTCAGGTCTCTAGATATACAAGATTAATTGTTGTATTTCACGAAGTTCTTCAAATAAATCTTCAGTTAAATACTGAAGTGTCATAATGAATATCACGTTTTATTATATACTTAAATTTAAGTTCTTAATATTAGTAAGAATTTCTTTACTGCATTCACCCGAATTTCGGGGGTTACTACTAGTTTCAATAAATTGTCAGTTTAATTTCTTATAAAATTTACCTTTATGTTTATGCATCTTATTTAAGCGAAAATTTCTTTTAGGGAATCAATTTGAAATAATTGCAGAAACGATCAACCGGTTTGCTGAGCAATCGAGACGTCTGATTTTCAAATAAGTTTTGTAAAACAAATCGGCAAGTACATATCGCTCCCCGCATGCCAGAAACATGAATGAGTAAGGATGAAAATTTTAGGAAATCAAGTTTGAACGTTTGTTTTTGCGAGAGTTAATTCTGCATTCATGTAATTGACATTGTGAAATACATATGTGGCTTCCGAGTGCGCACCTATAACACATATGTAGGTTTTGGTATAACCAGTGTTGCCGCCGCTCAAAGAACTTTCCAACCAAGATTAGACGAAAAAGTTACCAAACGTAAGAAAAAATAACCAATTTTTTTATTAGATCAACAATTCCATCACAAATTCTTTTATATAGTACGTATAGAAAAATTTTACAATCCAAAGAAAATCAATTTTTATTTGCATTTTTTAAAAATATATTCTTTTAAGGCTGTAAATACATATTTTAGAAAATCAGCCTTCCCGTATTAGATGCATATGTATGAATTAAAGGCCTGCAAATGTTGAACTATGCAAGTGCCAGTTCATATTATTTCGCTCATACATGTTTCACAATAACATATGAAAACTGTCGAATAATTGAAATCAAATCATGCGTCAAATCTATGCAAGTCAACACAAGCAACACATGCGACATAGCATTATTAATTATATTTTATATACGGGAAGAGATTTTGTAAATTTTCTAGCACCTATTATAGTAAAATGCATTAAAGAATTGTCAAATTAAAAACCTGTATATATTAGTTGCGTTTCAGCAGCAGTACGAATAGCAGGAATTTAAAGGATTTTACAGGAAGCTGTTTCCACACGACACCTTACATAAGGTTTATTAATGGTGAAAACAGCTGTTTCTGTAAATCCTGTAAAATCCTACACAACCTGCTATTCGTACTGCTGCTGGAACGCAACTATTTTCATCCAAGGCAGGATCAAACAGTATTAAAAATATGCTACAGAAGCACAACAGCGAACAACAGCTTAGTTAAGTAGCAACGACATGCTAAAACAGTATGTTTGAGATGGAATGACATGGCACAACACCTTGTTTGAGTTGACATGACATAGCAATGCATGAAATTTTAGAAAAAGACATTTTTACAGAAAATGTTGAATTTTGCAGTTCTTTAGTATGAATTAGGGTTCAATCGATACAAGCAAATACAAGTAAATACTCGATACTTTTCTTTTGATACCAAGTATTTTTTTACTCGTTACCTTTTTGTTCGGTATCGACGAACACGAATAACACGAAGTAGTGAACCAAATTTCTGGTTTTTCGCCAAAAACGAACCAGTCCGATAGTAAATAGTCCCGAACCAGTCCAAAAGCAGTGAAATGTGGTACTTTCACTAAACTATTTTATTTCAAATTTTAAAAGCAGGGAAGGTAATCATTATGAGTAAAATAATTTAAAGCAGCATTTAATCATTATTTTATGAATTATTATTGAGTTTTAATTTTTCGCTCAAACGGAAATAATTATTATTTGATTTTTATTTTTGGCATTACAAATAATGATTATTTTATGATTTTTATTTTTTCGCACAGAGATTATCATTAATTTTGAGTTTTATATTTCCACTTAAAAATAATGATAATTTATAAAATTGAAAAGGCCATACAGACGCAACCTACTGAAATTTTGACCTGAAAAGTTTGGGTCTTATTACGCTTATAAGAGTGCGGCTACCTCTCAAAAGGATACGTCGGTAATCACGCTGGTATAGTTTTTGAGTTGCTTAATAATCATTATACTTAGTGATTCCATAAACAAAGGCCAAGATCCTGAAGGACAATTGAGAAAGGCAATGCAGTTGCAGAAAAGAGGTTAAAAAAGACTTCTCACTTTCTCACTAAATTTATTTAAAAATGCAAGCCACCAGAGCTACCTTTTTTTTTAGAAAAGACAAATTAATTTTTGTTTTATGCAATCCAGCACAGCTACCTTAATACAGTCAGTCAATAAAGTTAAGGTACAACGAATTTTTTACAATACGGACAACTATTTTTTAAAAATTTTAGTTTTCGGCAATTTTTTATAAAATCCCCAAAAATCAGAGTTCCAAACCTTGTGCAAAATTTAAGAAAATTCTGCAAAATTTCATTAAAATAATTCACTTTCTATTTGCGCAATCTAGAAAAAGTTGAGTTTGCAATTTTTAGCCCATTCAATTTTAGCATAATGAAGTGCAAGTATGAGGAAGCTAGGACTTACCATACAACAACAAAAAATTGCTAAATATCAATGGTAAGTCCTAGCTGCCTCAAACTTGCACTTTGTTATACTAAAATTGAATGGGCTAAAAAACTGCGTACTTAACTTTTTTCTAAAGGGTGTAAATTGCAATATTTGGAAGGAAATTTGCAGAGTTTTCTTTAATTTTGCAT
>NW_016158720.1:106956-107562 GCF_001687245.7 Rhagoletis zephyria
AATAAATGCGTTTAAACATTTGTGATGGTATTGTCCTTCCTTCAACCGATCATATTTAATATAAAAGGGAAATGTTTCGACAAGCTTGATTAGAAATGTAGATCTAAGGTGACGAATTTATAACAGGTTGGGAGTAGTATAGCTGCTGTACCGGTTCCAGAACCGGCATAAGGTTTGCTGTTGCTCCGGTGCAGAACCGCTATATGGTTTGCTGCTGCTCCGCCAAAAGATGTCGCCGATCGTAATCCAAGTTCAGAACCCAGATAAAGGCCGCAAGATGTCGCTGGTGACAAATCTGAGTCCGGAACCGATCACAGGGTGTTCCGCTGATGGAAATTCAAGAAATCCGATACAAGGTGGTTTATATGTCGAAAATTGGTAAGGTGTATTGGTATACATATATACATACGTATTCTCATACATACATCTATATGCAAACATACATCCATACATATGTATATACATATATAGATGCTCCACCCCTAGAAAAGTGTGTTAATAATGTTCACATAGTTAATTGCTAAGTATTTAATATATACGTGTATATGAATGGAAAGGCCTGTTGATGTTGATGACGAGAACAAATAAAATTTAATTTGAAAAAAT
>NW_016158720.1:108504-109964 GCF_001687245.7 Rhagoletis zephyria
AAATATCAAATTAATCTTTTTATATACTACATTTACATTCTTTTTATATGTCATATTTATATAATAAATCCATCTCATTCTATTAAAAGTTAAGAAATTTCCATATTCATATCATGTTTATAACTTTTAATATCAATTAATGTGACATCTGAGCGTAGTGTAGTATCATCTCCAGTAACAATTTCAATTTCACCGTTACTTAAAATTTTCTCGAATGCAACCTGACGATACTTAAAACAAGAAATATTCAGTTTGCGTTGAAGGAAATCACTATCATATATAAACGAATTCTTAGCATAATATTATCCTCATATCTCCATTATTCCTAAAAAATTTTTTTTCTCTTTTTATATTAGATCTTGTCTAAATGCTTCTATGGCTTCCTGTGTTGTGAATAACTTTTTCGGATTAGATGTAGGTGCTTCTGATATTGTTTCAGGGATAGAGGTTTTATTTACGTCCTCTTTTAATCCATTTTGATCACTTTGAGTCCATTTCATTAGTTTAAAGTTCAGTTTTATGTTTATAGTATCATTATTAGGTAATTTTAGAGAAAACTCTGTATTTTCAAATTCATTTTGACTCAAATCAGTAAAAAACCTCATTATATTTATTTTTTATTTTAATTGTTTATTAATAAATTTGGGTTTTCCCGTACCACACGGGGTTTTAATTTAAAATTTTGATGTCTGTAATATACTATAAGATATTTTTTTTCCTGTCCAATAATATTCTACTTCAGGAAGAGGATNACGGGGTTTTAATTTAAAATATTGATGTCCATAATATACTATAAGATATTTTTTTTCCTGTCCAATAATATTCTACTTCAGGAAGAGGATTTCTAGGTATCTCGTCACAAAACACCTGTAGGTCACGCGATTCCACACCTTCAGTAGATATTCCATTCAATAGGTTCTCCATTTGTATAAAATTTAGTCTATAAACGTATATAAAAAAAAGAATATCAGGTATGTTCTGAAATTCATTCGATTTGAAATCGATACGATTTTAGAAATATTTTTATGGATTTTTAATCATAAAACTCACAATTTGGTATTGGTATGGATGATATAACATCGCTGATGTTTCTGTTATATTTTTTATATAAAATATTCAATCTTTTCATCAGAAATAACGATCAATATTTAGCAAATCATATCGATTTCAAATCGTTCGATTTACAGAACATGCCTGTATATGTATATATGTATATATTTTTTTTTTTTAATTAGAAAACATTTTTTCTATTATTATTAGATCTTTTTAGTAAAAGCTTACCTTCGTCCTTTGTTTAATTTATATAAGTTTATATAATTTACTTTCACAAAAATTGACCTTATTCACAGCAAATTTCTTTGATAAATGAGAATTCATCTCAATAAAGAGATAAGTTTATATACTACATTTTCATTTCTCTAATAAGCATAAGAATTCAAAAATTATGAGTTTTGAATAAT
>NW_016158720.1:113750-114777 GCF_001687245.7 Rhagoletis zephyria
GGGCTTATCAGAGAAATTAAATATATATGTATAGCATAGAATTTTTTGTTTGACTATTTTTTAATTCTTTTTAAATTGTCATTGATTTATTAAATGTAGTTGACGTTTTGAAAGCCTGCCAATTTTTGAATTCTTATGCTTATTAGAGAAATGAAAATGTAGTATATAAACTTATCTCTTTATTGAGATGAATTCTCATTTATCAAAGAAATTTGCTGTGAATAAGGTCCATTTTTGTGAAAGTAAATTATATAAACTTATATAAATTAAACAAAGGACGAAGGTAAGCTTTTACTAAAAAGATCTAATAAAAATAGAAAAAATGTTTTCTAATTAAAAAAAATAATATATATACATATATAATCGAACGATTTGAAATCGATATGATTTGCTAAATATTGATCGTTATTTCTGATGAAAAGATTGAATATTTTATATAAAAAATATAACAGAAACATCAGCGATGTTATATCATCCATACCAATACCAAATTGTGGGTTTTATGATTAACAAGTAGGAAAGTCTAAGTTCGGGCGGAGCCGAACATTAAATACCGCATACAAAATCGTCGAAAATTTTTAAAATTGGACGATAACCACGCCCACATCCCATATAACGGTAATTTAGAGAAATACAAAATCTTCGATAAATCAGTAAATAATAAGCTAAAAAATTGATGCTTGCAACAATTCTTTACCAAGAAATACGTTTATGGTAAAATTTTGGAAAATGGGCGTGGCACCGCCCACTTATGATCACATATATGTATATCGGTAACCGTTCTACCAATTTGTACCAAACTCGGTGTGGTTATTGTGCTTGCCACATGAAAGCAAAGAGTTGAAAATTATTGAAATCGGACTAAAATTACGGCCGCTTTTCATATAACGGTAAATTTCAGAAATGCTTGAAACTTCAATATTTCGAAATTGAAGGACGCTAATTTACTCAAAATTGATACACCCCGGCTTACCATCTGCGGTAGGTTTCGGAAAGGTGAAAAAACATATATTTAATGTTTGCGCCG
>NW_016158721.1:0-4657 GCF_001687245.7 Rhagoletis zephyria
CTCCTTTTAGTGCTGTCAAAAGCGGCTTTAAAGTCGACAAATAGGTGGCTCATAAAGACTTTCATCTTTTGGTTGAGCCTTGGAAAACACCCTTCGTTAAATGCTAATATTTTTCGCTATTTTAGGCATTTTTATTCACAAAATTACTTGTATTAACACATAATTGACATTACATTTTTTATTTAACTTTCATATACCAAAATATATTTGACAGGTGACAAGTTACCCAGCCAGCAAAAAATCCGGTAACCGATCCGAAAACGGAAAAAAGTCGATGAAGAACGGATTTTTGTCCGTTTACCGATTCCATTTCCGGATACTTTAATGATGCGCTTGCACACTAAAGTGTGAGGCAGAAACATGTATGTATGTACAGAAAAGTACCGAAAGTGGTGGTGAAAAGAATACGTTTTCGGCTGTTTTTTTTTCTGAAATTTGTCTGATTGAATTTTTCGTTCAATACGCTTTCCTTCTGCACGTCACAGATACTTTTTCATGGTTCAAAAGAAATAAAATAAAATTAGGAAGCGCCTAACGGAACTCGAAAACGGCACTTTCTGGAAATTTAACTAAACTGCACTGTCGGCAAAATTTACGTTTCTTTGCTAGCAGAGTATTTGCCATTTTCAATTAAATAGCACCTTGGGTCGGTCAAACATTTTGTGCCACCTTCCTCAAATAGTCCAACAATCCATTAGCTTTAGTTTGCCTTTCCATGAAACTTCTTCTTAAAGTAAAGATCTAATTTGTATAATTTTCCAAAGAAAGTATTCCGATGTCCTTCCTTAATATTCAAATTCTCCTCTGAAGTAAAAATCACTAAATTTGGTGTAGTATTTTTGTAATTAATCACCAACATAACTTTGCATTTCAGCTTTCAACCACAGCATCGACAATCATCGCAGTTGTAATCATATATTTTATACTCTAAGAATTAACTGAATACCTTGAAAACATTTCCTTTACATTCAATTGCCTTATACCCACCTCCAAAGACTTCATCAACCTGACCTTAAAAAATTGAATTGTGAAATAATTTTAACTTGTTCATTACAAATCTTTCGGTATAACACTTAAATATTCAGAAAACTTTCCGACAACTGAAAATTCACACTTTCAAATGCGAGAAAATAGCATTAAAATAGTCGAAAAGTTCAACGTTCAATTTTGGCTCAAATAATTATGTTAAAACTGTATAAATGACTTTTGCACAACACTTACTTGGACACCTTTGCCAAATACTGTCATCTTCAAATACCTAAAAGTCAACTAAAGTGAGAGCATAGCCCCACCTTCAACTGCCATCGCCGAGCTGCTCAATGTAGACCAGCCATCAATGTCAGCTTCCTTCTCCTCTGGCAAATTAAGCTCCAACACTCTACATGGCATGCAAACAGTGCTGCTGATGTTCAGCCATAAGCTATAACGGTAACTTGCTATGCAAGCTGAACTTATTTACATTTTCCAATAGGTGTAGGTAAGTGTGTACGCAGATTTCTGCTGGTAGCTTTTCAATTTTTAGTGTTCTAGCTTCGTATAAATGTGTACAAAAATTAAATCATTTGAAAAATTTTATGCAAAATCCGCTAATACCAGTTGTCAGTTAGCGCAGGAGTCCAACGAAAGGACAACAACAGTCAAAGCGTAGAGGTAGAAAGGACAGTATGCAGTAAGTGAGTGTTGATAACAGCTGATATCTAGTTGGACAGGGTACTTTGAGCTCCAATACACTGAAAGAAACACTTAATAACTAAATAATAATTGCATCCCATGAGTCATGACGGGGAAGTACCAAACGTGTCTATCTACCTTCTTGGAGACTCTAAGCAGTATTATCTCCATTCACACCCCCACCAGGTATACGTGGGTGGAGCAAAAGCTACAGCCAAGTTTCACTGAACTTATTCATGGCCGGAACATTGGGGATGGTGTATTGATGTCATCTAAAGTAGAGGACTTACATTATTCGTGTTAGAGTCTGGGCCTAACGGCAGAAACAATGGACGCTTTGAAGAGATCTTACTATTGGACGATTCACGAATTTTCCTAGAGATATAAGGCTATGATAACTTTGGAAAGCAATGAGGACTATTATCGTACGTCACCTATGGGATTTACATCAAAGTCATCAGACGAATTTCAACCGACGGGTACTTGATATGGTGGAGGGCTCCAGATAAAGGGAATAGAAGCCAGTACTGATTACATACATTACGCCTGTTTGGGGCTTCAATTTGAAGACACCCATTAGGTTCCCGACCAAAGAAGAATGAGATGCAGGACTACCAGTAGCAGGGGGAAGTATAACCATCTACATTGGCGGACTGGACTGGAACCGGGGCCGGTGTCTACTCGAAGGACCTACAGATAAACCAGTCCTTTCGCCCACCTGAGCGACTGCAGTGTCTTCCAAGCGGAGATCTACGCTATGGAGAGGCCAGCTAGTCTTTTACTTAGTAGTAGAGTTCCAGAAGACAAAGCCACTAGTTTTGTCGACAGTCAGCACTGAAGGCAATAGGATGTAAAATAGTGAAATCGGAAATTGTAAGGAAATGCCGCACCACGTTGACGTCACTGAGCCCTATCAACGTCACTCTATGTTGAGTTGCCGGATATAGAAATATCGCAGGGAATAAGTCGGCTTACAAGATGGCCAGTTGTGGCTCAAAAATGCTAATAAAAGAAGTGGATATCTCCGTACTAGCACAGTTGGAAAATTAATGAGAACACTGTGGCGAATGGCTTGTGGAAAAAACAGGAAGACTGCAGGACCACAAAATTATTATGGCCGCAGCTTTGTAGAAAAAAGACAGGAGACATACTGAATCTTAATATATCTGCAGTAAGAGTCCGTACCGGCCTTATCACAAGACACCAATGATTCACTTCTTCAACAGTCTGGGCGAGGTAGCTGAGGTGGAACTGTTGGATCTCCTCGGCTTCATCAGGGTAATTGGCTCAGCAGAATAATGACTTAAAGCACCTATTTCGATTATAGGTACATGTCGTCTCCTGATACTCACAATGGACAATACTGTATCCGAGTGAATGTATGGAATATTTCACTTTCGTCATCCTAACCTAACCTTACCTAAGGATTTGATGGTTACTCGTGTATTCCTAAAATCGGATCCGACTGCCACAATTGCCGCCCCCTGGACATTATTTAGGAGTAACCACCGTTCGCGCTGCACTAGCTTAGTGGCTAGAAATGCGTACTACCACTCCGTAGGGCCTAAGATCTAGAAATAGAAACAGAAACCTTTCCTAACAGCGGTCTATCCACGGCAGGCAAGTATTCTCGCAAGTCGCTTCAACAACTTTAAGGCGCACGCCCCAAATTGGAGCAAAAGCTGAACCAAAGAGGTTTGCTACATATATATTTGGTCTGCATAAATTTCATTATTTTATGTGTATTTGAATATTGTCTTTGTTTTAATGCTTCACGTAGCGACAGCTAGAGCGGTTAATTTTTGTTGTTTTTAAATTGTTGCTTTCATTGTTGCTGCTTGGTTTGCACAGGTTGTTTCAGCTACCAATGCAGCTGTCGAAAAACAATTTTCCAACTAAATTTGAATAAAAGTCTGTGCTACGGTAACGCCGGACAACAACAACAAATATTAACGCCCACATTGTTACACCGAGCAAAAAAAAATGTTTAACTTAGAAATATCGTCGTTATCGAATAGATTGAATGATCCCGAGCGTGAAAGATGAGACCAACATATGTACGTAGTTATGTTTGTAGAGTCTTGGGAAGCAATAGATCACAGGAAAACATCTGTCCGAGAGTTTCACTTATTGCCAAGCAGCTGGTCCTAAAAAGGAGCTTGCATTTTTTTTTTGCGATTGATCTTCCCTTTTTGAAAATTTCGTAAAAAAAATTTTTTTCTGGCGCTTTCGTCGAAGTCCCGATTAAATGGCTCCTTCTACTCCAATTTCCTCCGCTTATTTGTTGTGCCTCTTATGTACAATCCAGTATTCAGTGCCGTATAAACAAATATGCTATATCGCTGGGCAAAATTTTCTCTTTGCTGTTGCTACTCCTGCAGCTAATTCGACTTGACGTTAGTTGGTCGCATAAAGCTGACTAATAGGGCGCCACAACTGATTGAATTGCACGGTTCCCCTCCCCCAAACTACTTTCTTTGGTTGGTGTTACTCTCTGATGCTGCTGGCAGGTGGCTGTTGACTGCCAACTAACGTTTGAATCTCCATTTTCCATTTACTTCTGGTTTATTGAAGGATACTAGCGAATGTTTTGTTGCCGCTCTGCTCTCCTCAGGTTGTTCCCTTCGTCTTAAGCTCATAAATATTAAAATGAGAAATTTCACTTGCACCACGGTGTAAGGGCAAGTACATATACATATTGCATTTGCTAGAGATAGGTAGCTGGTTCGAGGAGACGCTCAAAGTGAAGGAAGCGGCCGCGTTTGAAAGCGTAGGCGACAAAATTGGCTTTTAGTGAAATATATGAGAGCTACTCTTGTTGGTTACTCTGAAAGTTTTGACGTAGAATACGTCTTACCTTAAGGTATGGGGGCTATGTTCAAATGTTGTAGTTGTAATTTTTAGAGCTTCACAAAAACGCTTATTGCACGAGAACTAATAAAGCGATTTCAAAGAAAAGTGTGGCGTTTCAAAGATAAAATTCCAA
>NW_016158721.1:4880-59924 GCF_001687245.7 Rhagoletis zephyria
ATACATACGTACATGGGTCGTTCTTAAAAAACATGACCATTCTGAATTTTGTAATTTTTAAAAATTAAGTTGGCCAAATATGTTTATAATTGGCCTAATGTGGTTACGGATGGTATCAAGNTTTTATCGATTGGTTTATCGATATTTTATATCGATTTTGTTATCGATATTTTTTTAGGTTTAGTTGTCGATTTTTTTTATCGATTTTGTCACCGATAGTTTTATCGGTTTTGTTATCGATATTTTTATCAATTTTGTTATCGAAATTTTTATCGATATTGTTACTGATTTTGTTATCGATATTCTCGATTTTTTTATCGATTTTAAAAAAATCGATTTTAAATTTTTTTTTCTTAGTGTGTGATTTCGTTTTTGACTTGGATATGCTCTTAACCATACCACGTATTCTACGTTTAAATATAGCGGCTGTATCTCTGATACAGCCTGCAGACCAAGACGATGGCGCTGGACTGTTCCTTTTTTTTTTGGTTTTGCTTCGAACATGGTGTACAATTCCGCGGGCCAACCACGCAGCGTTGCTCGGTGCAAGTTTCGGCCATCAATTCGGGGCAGTGTTTGCTGGTGATGATGCCAGGTAAAACGTTGCGACAGCTGGTTTATACTGGCAATGGCTATTTGGCGTTATTGTGGGTGAAATGAACACAAGAAAGAGCCTTTATGGGGTCCGATAAACCCTTTAAACCGAAAGCCATACGATCATTTATCTGCCCACGCGTTTGATAAAGTCTCGATAATGAATTTCATCACAGTTTGTTAAATTCTGAAATGACTACGACAATAAACCGTATATTATTATTTATTTTTGTCAAATATTTTGGATATTGTTAATCGAATTAACATATAATTTCAGAGTGAATCATACAGACTGGATGAGTTATAAAACAACTTGAAAGTAACTATAAACTTGTATTGTCTTTTTTTGTCAAACCCAGACAATCATTTACCTATTAAGGAAGTATATATTACTTGTGCCGCAGAGACTTATATAAACAAATTTAAATAAAGTTCAAATTTTAAAAATTAAAAAAAAAAAAATCTTCAGCAATGTTTTATTGAATTTTGTTTCTTAAAAAAAATATAAAAATGTTTTAAACTAAGAAAAGTAGCCAAAACTGGGTAAAATGTCTTTTCCCTATTTAGTTTCTCGCTAACGTAAACCCATAAGGAGCCAACTGGAGATTCATAAAGTTTCTTAAAGCTTTCCGTATCTTTTCTATCTATGCTTCTTCCATACTCTCTTTGGAACTGCTATCATATATTTTTCAACAGCCTTAAGGACTATTTGAAGATGGAATGGTCGCTATGATCTAAAGAACTAGCCACCGGGGGACGAAAAAGTATACCTTCTTCATTGCGTAAGCAAAACCATGGGAGATCGACTTATTGCTCTCAGAGCAGTTGTACCTCTCTAAGTTTCGAAGGAGCATTTATACTGCAAATTAAGGAGAATTTAAAAAAAATCTGAATGTTCAAAATAGGAATTTAAAATCTGATACTAAAAATAAAAATTGTATTTGCCTTGATTTTTGACGTTTCGATGCTAATGCACAACTCATAAACTCTCACTTATTTTTGCAAATAAAAATTTTATACAAACAAAGTTCTTCACCTTCTATACATATATGTAGGAGTACATATAAATGTGCTTGTGTGCCCCCTCTCTCTCTCGAAAAAAAACACCTCAAACCGCAAATCAAAATTTATAGCTGGCTGTCATGTTGAAAATATGTCGCCGCATTCAGCCTCAAAATGTGACATTTAAATGCGCATTATTTATTTTCCTTGCACTTGGCACTAACGGCAACAACAACAACAAAGCAATAATTTTACAGCAAATGCAAGTGCTGCAAAAACAGCACCATATGACAAGAGACCAACAAAAGCAGCAGCATCAGCATAACCAACAACATATAACTCATTAGTTGCTTTCAACTTGTGTGTGACAAACATGTCCGAATTGGCAGCACAGCCTCCTCCCTACGAAAGCGAAGCGAAAGCCTGGAACATGGAGGCAGTAGAGCACTTGTATATTCATAAAGGTACTTTAAAGAGGATAACGAAAATACGATTTTATACATATGTATGTATGTATTGCAATATTGCGTTAGTGTACGTGCCGTTGCAGTGGTGCATTGGTTGACTCGCCTGTTGTTGTTGTTGCAGCTCCAGTAGCCGCTGCTGCTGCTGCTGTTGCTGTGCTTCTGCATGGTTGCATGATTTATGTTGCGCCAGCGTGCAACTAAATCATTGGAAAACGACTCCAAAGTAGGCTGGCACGGCGACACGTCGTTGGCTAGCCGTCGTCTTTAGCGTCTTTTGTAGATTTCTTGCCCCCGTGCGTGGATTTATTCATGTAGTTTTGCAACTCCGTTTCATATTTTGCTTTGCTTTTGTTTTTGCTTTGCATGGTTGTTGCAAATGATTTTCTTTTTCAGTGCATCTTTGCGCTGTTTAACGATCGACACGCCTTGCAAATAACTCAACGCATTGCCGGCGTAAAAATTGCCAAGCGACTAAATGCCACTGAAAAAAGAGGCGGTGAAATGGTGCAAGTACTCGTTTTCTCTAAATGCTTTTGTTTTGTCAGCTTGCGCACAAATTATGCGTCATGTTGTATTGCCAGCGAGCACGTTGCAGTTGCTTTAAAATTATTGCACAAATTTAGAAATTTTGCATATAAAACACACTTTAATTGTACAAGGGTGGGTGGAATAGTATTCGAGGTAGGAAAGAAGTAAAAACTTCTGTTTGTTTCGATATCATTTCGATATAATCTCAATTCGTTTTATCCAATCTAATTTTTCTTTGTGTACTCCACACACACGCGGGGATCACACGATTTGTACATTTGTATATTTGACAGTCACCGAGTGGTGTTTTCTAAAAATTTTTGTCGAGAAATTTTTAAAGCTTTCCTTACATTTTATATAGACTAGCAACAACCACACAGAGCTTTAACTTTATTCGCTTCCATATAAAATGTGCTGAAAGCTTTAAAAAGCTTTTCTCCCTGGATACGTTGTGGTCGTGACTGGTATGAGCGTTAACAGAGTAAAAGCTCTCTCTGCCTATTACTCGTCTAGAGTAGTGACAACGAAAACATATTCTCTGGGAAGCATTTTTAAAGCTTTTATGCATTTTATATAGAGAACACATGGTGAAACTCTCACTGTCCGTCACTGATCTAGAGAAGCGCTGCGCAGATGGAGTTCTTACTCAACAAGCGTCTGTACCAAATGTGTTCCTTATTTTTTATATAGACCAGCAACTATCAGATAGTGCTTTAACATCGTACGCTTCCATATAAAGTCTGCCGAAAGCTTTAAAAAGCTTTTCTCCCTGGATAGTTGGGGTCGTGACTGGTATGGACATTAACAGAGTAAAAGCTCTCTTTGCATATTACTCGTCTAGAGTACTCACCGCGAAAACACACTCTCTGGGAATTGTTTTAAAACTTGTATACATTTTATTTAGAGAAAACATCGTAAAAACTGTCACTGTTCGCCACTGATTTTGAGCAGCGATAGGCGGATGGAATTCTTACTCAACACTCGTCTATACCAAAAGTATCAAAAGCTTTAAAAAGCTCTGGTTTCGGTCAAAAGCGCACTCTCACTTTTAGGGCCTACAGCAGGGCAGATACAGCTTTTAACTCTAAAGGTGTCAATAGAAATTGTATAGAAAGTGAAATAAGCTCTGGCCGCACGCGATTCGATGTCATTTGCTGACCTAGAGCAATGATGATCAGAGAAAGCTTTAAAGTTTCTGCGGTGCAGTTTGAATGCTCTAGAGTAGCGATAACCGAACCGCCGAAAAGGGTTTTTTCCGGTACGGTCTCATATAAAATATAGAGGAAGCTTTAGAAACTTTATCACCACTTAGATGGTATCTTACGTGCACCGTAGAGCATTTGAAAATCGTTACACCCTAATAAACGAATTAAAAAACTGTCCTCCTTTGGCTGATGAAGCGATCAGATACAGATAACAGATCAATTAAGCACCATAGGTAATAGGTGACATAGAACGTTTTTGCAGTTTCACCGACGATATGTAATATGCTTACCCCTCAACCAAAGGTGCATCCACCGTTCAAGTTTCTCGATTTAATATAGAATCATCGGAATGAAAATTAGAGCGCAGGCTTTCAGTGCTTTAGAGCTTCGTCCATATTCCAAGTAAGGGAGTATGCGTCCCATAAGCTTGGTCTCTTTCGTTCATAAGGTCCAAGATAAAGCACTACGCATTATTATCATTAAAGTTGCTCCCACCCTAGTATCTATAGTATATGTATATATATTTGCGAAGCTCATACATACATACATACATACATGCATAAGTACGAGTACATATATTTCGTGCGCATCGTTTGGCGTTAGAGTAATGAGCTGTAGCGTCTTTATGTTGCCATTTAGCTATTTGACTTTATCGCTAAATTGTCCTCTCTCTGCGTATTTTTACATGTACTTGCCATTAAATTATAATAACTCGCAGCCAGTACTTTTTTTTGTGGTAGTAAGCAAACAGGTATGGGAGCATAGAACAAAGGTAGACTGATTATTATGTGAAGCTGTGGACGTAAACCTTTAGTTCATAGGCGGTGGGAAACCAATTTTGATAGGAGTAGAGTTTATTTATTTTATTTTATTATTTATAAAAGTCGTTTATATAAGTTTATAGTCGTAGTAAACTTTTGTTTCCCCCCACCTTCTTAACTGCGAAAAATGTTAATGACTTTTACACGAATGATTTAAAAGTAATACATATAATTTTTTAATTAAAAATAATTGTTATTTTGGATTTATAATATAAAAATCTAAAATAATTGTTTTTCTTTTTTAATTTTACATAAAAATTACAAATAAAATTTTTTTTTTCAAATTTGAGTCTCGGTGAAAAAGGAAATCGATTGGTGTGTATCACTTAGTTGTAGAACATATCCTTCATAGTGAATTTTCCAATGAAAGATTTCATCAATAATGAGTGAAATCTTATTTTTTTACCAGCGGAGCGTAAACTAGATCTCACAATTCTAGCTCGAAATCGATTTGAAAGAAAATTAATAAAATCATATAAAGGGCTCTGTGCAATAATTGGAGAAAGAAGTCTGAGATATATACAAATTTTGGTGTGCGGCTTTGATATAGATAATAAGATGGAAAATACTAGTCTAATGTCTAGATGCATCGGACAATAACAAATTAATCAGCTGTTCATAAAACTAACAACTTCTTGCTGATTTTGTGTTTTCGTACTTTCTTGCATATTTCACTCATTGGGCGTAAATATTGGCTTCCTCTCCGAAATTTGGTTACTGGCAAGTTACTGGATATTTTTTGCTGGAGAATACGAAAACACAACTATCTACTATATAGCTAATGTTGCTGGTCGATTTTGAGTTCATTGTTGATGTTGATATTGCTGATATGCAACTGATGCTAGTGACAACAACGATAATACATAGCAACAACGTACTTTCACAATGCACATGGTGTTGATGATAATGCTAATGAACGATAAGGAGTAGGAAAACTACATATGTACAACATGTGCCAACACAAGTAAAATAGTTACATACATATACATACACACTAACATTCATATGGACATGTAGGAGGGTACTTAGAAAGCAATTGTTTTTGTTGCTGTGTGTGTGTTCATTAATTTTGACCGCCTGTAGTCAGGTTGTTGTAGTAACAGCAAATACGAGCAGCGTTGCCGAAAGCTTGCGCTGGAAAATCGTCACTTTACCCAAAAAAAAATCGCCTTTTCGGCCAAAAAATCATAAAACTTTTGACTTTTAACAAAATAAAAAATACAAAGGAATTACACACAAGGAGTCGTATGCATAAAAACTAAGCAATTTCGTTTTCTCAAAATTGCGTAACTTTAACTTAAATTTATATGAACAAATTGAGTAAAAGGTCTGAACTTAAAAAAAAAGCATTTGCTTAGGTTTCATGCATACGATCCAATAAATATGACCACACATTACAAAACCAAATGGAACCCACATTGCATATTGGTTACTAAAAGTGGATTTGCCATTGTTAACGACAATTTAAATTACAATTTAAAACCAGCAATTTACCAAAACTACCAAAATGGATGTGAAGACCCTTCAAAGGTGTTCGCATGAGGCGATTTTGCGTTCAACTCACGCAGCGTTGCACGGGAAAAAAGTTTAATGGCTAAATATTGTCTGGTGACCAACTGTGTCGAAAGCGATTAGTTGAAAGGCCGTTCAACCAAAAGTCGAATGCAAAATTGAACAATGCAAACGCCTTTTTATGGCGAATATTTTTATATTTTTTTATATTTTTAGTCATTCAATTTATTTTTTGTGCAACCCTGCGTGAGTTGAACGCAAAATCGCCTGGTGCGAACGGCCTCGTAGTGTAACATTGCCATTTACTAACTGATAGATAATTTTGACTGAATAAATTCCCACTCCTACTTCTCTATCTCTTTCAAATCAGTGTCAGCAGTGCAAAATAACGATTTGGTTATAATTCTAGAACAGATTTAATATAACTTAAAGCACGATTGTAGAACAAACCTAGATACATGCATGGTCGTAATTTGGATTACCTTTTTATGTAACAAATTTTCTACATACATACATACATATGTAATTTAGTGGAAAAACTAAAATAAAATAGCTTGTAAAAATCGACAAAATGACGACGAAATCGTCAATTCGGCAACGCTGAATACGAGTGCAGTTGAAGCGATAGTTACATACACACGTATGTATGTAAGTGCGGCTGCTGCTGCTCAACAGGACACCGCATTGTAACTCCTTAGCCATTAATCATCTTTAAACAAAGACACTCATCAGCAACAGCATTATAACAACAAATAGACAAGAAAGACAACAACACTAGTCAACATGTATGTACACAAATGCAACTGCAGTAGAAATTGAAAACAAATTCATTGGCCAATGCAGCGGTTCGCCAACATACACAGGTACAAATTCACGCTCACAATACCCTGCAGAAAAATATTATCAATTGATAAAAAAACAACCCACTTGTTGTTAAGTTTTTTGCGGGATTTCTATAAAATATATAACTTGTAGTTAACTACAACAAGCTAACTTAAAACTAGTTGACAAGTAATGCAGGAGTAGTACAAGAGTGACTTTTAGCTCCTCCCTAAACAACTCAAGGTTAGCTTATGGTTAGATACATTTCCGGCAGGGTATTCACTGGAGAAAATAGCCCAATAAACATGTTTGTTACATCTCAATTTGAGTTGCATTTGAGAATTCAGTCATTTTCGCAAATTTCGAATGTTGCTTCTCAAATTGCGTCTCAAATAACCGTTGATAGCGTTCTCCATACTAAAAGGAACATTTTTAATATGGAATTTTCCTTTATTTTCAAGTAGAGAAATATTGAATTCTCAACTTTTCTCAAGGGTGAGAGGAGCTGAGCGAAATTAAAACCAGTTACTCTTCTTGAAATATTTGTATAGTGTTGCTTGTAAACCCACGGGTTGGATTTATTGCATTTTTAATGGAGCATAAGCCTTTTTATCATACATACACATAAATAAATAAGTTCCGATTTGTCTTCAACTGGCCATAACGAGGTAAATAAGCGCTGTGGAGAAAAATTTCCCCAAATTTTTGTATTTTATTTTATTTTTTTTTTTGGCTTGGTCCAAGGAATACGTGTGCCAAATATTTGTACGCAGTTTTAGATCACCCACGTAACAAAAATACATGTCAACGAATTGATAACCTCATCCTTTTTTTAAAGCTGCTTATATTGCTTTACCAAAGTCGTCAATTGTGGATGTCTTCGTAAAGGATAAACACTTTCTAAGCCAATAACCAGGATTCTTGTCCTCGTTCTCATCTTCATACATACTTATCCTTAACCCTAAACTGCTCCCTAATACTAAACCTATCCTTTATTTCTTCATAATCGACATCTTTCCCTATCGGGTACCTAAGCACTCGCTTCTTGTTTTTTTTGCTATTTTCAAGAAAGTGTTTGCATGTTAATGCCTTGCAAGATGCAAATATCCATCAACGCTTCAGCAGTTTTCACTCTTGCGCCACCACAATCCCTCTCTCGATGCCATGTCTGCGGTGTTATGGTCATTGGCATACACTCCGCTTAAAACATGCATTTTGATAATACAAATGTACAACTATGCATATATATCTATATATACGTTCAAGTAGAGTTACATTGCATTTCTTACGAAATGTGTATTCCCCTTGTGGCACATTAAATCAGCCATTGATCCACAATGCACAGTCAGGACCGACCTAGCGGCAACTAGCAATGCAAACGCATCACTCATGACGACGACAAGACAACAACGACAACCGAATTCATTTGTCTGAAACGTCAAATGAATTGTACTTATGTATGTATTATCGGTGCTGCTCTTGGGTGCCTAGCAATGTTTCGGTAACAGTGTGCAACATTCGGTAGTATATTAAGTACTATAGGTGTGCATAGAGTAATGAAAAAGTGCTTATTTAAACTTAGAAAAAGCATTATGGATCGCTGGAATTGCAACTAAATTAATTTGTCCGCCTAAGGGTGCCGAGTCGAAAGATGTTTTTACTGGAGCGTCGAAACCTTTATCTACTACTTTTCTATAATAACATTAAAAAAATATTTAATCAAAGATCATCGGCAATGTCGACTAGCAACACGGCTGCTCCTAAAATTAGTACATTGAACTTGTTGGCTTAAAGAAGCAGCGATTCTGGTCCCATATGGTATCTGTTAGAACCAATCAGGCCACGAAAATACCCGTGCCCAGGGTTTTATTTTTAGATCATTGCAAAATCTTATGTATTTTTAACCGACTTCCAAAAAGGGAGAAAATTATCAATTCGTCGGAATATATATATTTTATTTTTTGTTTTTTTATGTATGGTACCTCATAACTTTGGACCTCGTTAACCGATTTCGCTAATTCTTTTTCTTCGAATTTTGTTTAGATTGAATTTGATCATGAAGAAACTAACGGTACATGTAAATTTGTATATGCGAATTGAAGTCCGTTCGGTTTTTTGACTGAAAATTACTTGTTTTTTTCGTTCAAAAATAATTGTAAGTTATGGATTTTTATTTTTTCGGTCAAACTTAGTCCCTTTTTTTTGTGATTTTTGTTTTTCTTTCTAAAAAATCGTTATTTTGGATTTTTATTTCTCCTCGATCATTTATATTGGAAAACTATTTTTTTTTTACTCTCTTCAATATTTTATGATCTACAAAATTAAATCTGAAAATAACGGTTATAATATGATCGAAAACAATAAGAAACAAAAATTAGATTCGAAAATTGATAAAAAAAAATTATGCAGAAAAATCGATCATTCTCGACCGAAAAATAAAAATCCCATTTTAACGCTTAAATTGTGGTTGTTATTATGAAGGTGATAACCGTTAGGGTCCCTGGAAAAAAAAAACTAAATTGTGGACTGACAGAAAAGCAGCTGACGTGACGTTCTTTGAAATGGTTAAATTTTTATATATTTAGTAAGAACAATCGTTTTCAGTTTTTTGTAAACCTTAGAATAATTTTATTTATTTTTTCTTAATATATTAAAAGTGGATAATTTCCTAGAACTTTAAGTTGAATCTGTATGGCTCGAAGGAATATACTCTTGAAATGACAGAAAAGAAGAAAAAAAACGACTTTTCAAAATGCATCTTCATAGCCCACTTTCCGAACTGCAATCGTAGATTTGTGTGTATGTAGATACATATGTACATAAATGCCTAACAGCCTTTCAAATTATCGCTTATGTCCTCAAGCTTCACTCCAAGCTGCAACCGAATGATTCAATCTTGCTTATCGCTAACCTCAATTGAATGGCGCCTACTTCCTCCCAGTCTACGGCTGCGCGCTACACCAATGCTAACGTCTTAATGCTGCCATGGCGCTTACCTTCAACTCCCCTCTCAACTGCACCCTTTACACCTGCTACACATGTCTTACAATAAAGGACAAAATATCAAAATTAATATGCGTCAAATGTGCGCCTATTCCCATGCGGTAGCTGGCTTGCAACACAAACGCGCATGCTGCCTTTAAGTATTGTGCAGCAGCCTCTATGTATAGTGGCAGGCATCGTATTGCAACGTCAACAACTAAACAATAACTGCAACAAGTACAACTAACAACAATCGCTAACAACGCTGCCAGCATCAAAGTGCACTTGCAGCTACTGCACTCGTTTGTTTGTTTGTTTGTTTGTATGCGTGTGGGTGCGTGTTGCAAATATGTTGTCCCCCAATGCTTTTGCTTTTGCTGTTGCTGTTGCTGTTGCGGTGCGTGTGGTATATTGTTCATGTTGAATTTGACATTTGATGTTGTATGCCACATACAAAATTGTTGTTGGTTTAATGTTTGTGGTTGTTGTGCGTCAAGTTGTGTGCAACATATTGCAACGACACAAATGCATAATTAATTCGTTTTTGGTTTGACATTACATTCGTGTTCAATGGCAAGCGAAGTTAAATGAATGTGTGGCGGAGAGGGGAGTGCGCTGGATAAGCGAATACTGCCAAATACTTTGAGGCGTCTGCTAGAAGAGAAAGGCCCGCTGAAAGCAACAATGCCGCATCCCGGAGTGAGCAGGAGAAGAACGCCGGCTCATGAAGGGGCTGCATAAGCTGGACGCCACAATGGCGGCAGCGCACTGCCGTTCTCCTTGAGCAGTTTACGCTCTGTTTGCTGTTTTGTTCCGTTCCCAGGCCTTGCTTGCAACAGCAGTTCGACAATTCTGGCTGTCTGCCGCTGAAACGCCGATTTTCCGGCTGCTTTCCCTTCACCTTTCCACTCGCTATCAACACCTCCTGTTACACATACATTTTAATCTTCCTCCGCTCTTCTCCTTTCTCTTTTCTTCTTTGTCCGTTTCGCGTCGCGACGCATTGCTCTACATACACACGTATGTACACAGCTCGTCAACTTTGACTTCGTTCGGAATTGTTTTGGAATCGCTGTTAATTAGCAACAGCAAATGCCACAATGTTGACAGGAATAGCTACGGCAACAACTAAAGAAACAACAACTATAATACCAACAAAAGCAATAAAAAGTCATTATAATAAAGCTGACGACACGAACAGTGACAACAGCAACAAAAATAATAAGCAACAACAATAGCAGCAACCACAGCTGCATTGCTTGTGGTTTTTCTTTTTGTTGTTGTTATTGAGGCTGTTGTTCCTGCTGGCATGATCATTTATAAATTTCCAGCTTTTAATTGCCTGCAATAAATTAAAATTTGCGGAGTACCGATTCGTGTGAAATTTCCCATATTAAATGCCTGCAAAATTCGTGAAAAGGCAAATGAAGTGGAGCGAGCAGTCGCAGTGAGATCAAAAGGCATTTAGTCGACGCAATGGCCGATCATTAATTTGAGGATGACTTTAAGCAAACAAAGTTTTACATTTACCCTAAAATCATGAATTTTTTGCAAATATTTTTGGCGAAGAGAGAAAAGCTTTCCATTATGAAAAAAATTCGAGGCATTCTTCTTCTTCTTCTTATTTGGTGCTGTAACCGCCAAAGCGATTTTAGCCGAGTTCAACAAAGCACCTAAGTCGTTTCTATTCTGTGGCAACTGGTGCCAATCGGAAATGCCAAGTGAAGCCACGTCCGTATCCACCTGGTCTTTCCAACGCAGTGGGGGCCTCCCTCTTACTTTGCCACCACCAGCGGGTACCGAGTTGAATACTTTCATAGCTGGAGCGTCGGTGTCCATCCGAACGACATGGCCAAGCCAGCGGAGCCGCTGTATTTTAATTCGCTTCACTATGTCCATATCGTTGTAAAGCTCATACAGCTCATCACTCCATCGTCTACGGTATACGCTGTCACCAACACGTAAAGGCACGTAAATCTTCCGGAAAATCTTTCTCTCGAATACTCCAAGAGCCGCCTCATCGGATGTTGTCATTGTCCATGCTTCTGCGCCATATACCAGTACGGGCATGATGAGTGACTTATAGAGCGTGGTATTCGTACGTCGATAGAGGACGAGTGATAAAAAGGCATGTAAAAAGCGTACCGTTCACTCTAAACTCTGCAAACAATGTGGCCTGTATGGATTCGTCAAAAAAAATTTTACAAGAGATGAAAAAAATTCATTTCGAAATACATATGTACTGCCACAACTTCGTAGCCTTCACCGCAACAACGACATTATTCACACGGGCAATTTTTCGATGAGCTAAATGAGTTTCTCCCAATATCGTCTCTCAGACCTCCGAACCCAGCCTTCTGCATAATCGGATGTATTTTATGCATCTGTGCGTAGTCAGCTCATCGAACATCTCACTACTGAGTTAGGACCCGCATCTGCTGGCAAGGAATAGATATAAGCCCTTGTAAATTTCAGTACATCCTTTTCAGCTAGTGTTTTAATTTAGTTTTTTGTTTTGATTATGTGCGTATAGCATAGGAGGCTTCTACTTGTAATTCTAAGAAAATTTTGTGAAGAAACCATGGGTCTTAAATCAGTTTGAGTTTGGCAAACTGCGAAAACAGGTTTCGAAGAAAATGTGAGGAGTGTTCACTGTTGTGTCCTCTGGTGGAAGTTTAAAAAACAGATAAGTGCAGAAATGGATTACTGATACCAAAAAATCCCTTATAGCATGTTTTTTTCATAAAAAATTTAAGCACTTCTTTACGGCAATACAGCAAAATGCTAAGAAACCCATTTTCGTAAATTGGCAAACTCCAAAATTATTTTAGATCCGTGGTTTCTTGCGAAAATTTGCTTAGAATTACACGTATTTAGAATCCTTCTGTGCTATGCGTGCATAGTCGAAAAAATGTCCCATACAAACTGACCCGCCCTAGTATCTATGGTATCAACGGTGTCGGTCTCCCAGTATGATTTGAACTTTGTACGATTTTAGCTCGAATTTTTCAAATTCTTACAGAAGTTTACAGTCACACTACCAGACCCTATCGGCTTTTAGATATTTAGTATTTTGGCTCTTAAATAGCTGAAGCTTAGCTGTCACATCGCTATTCCTGGTTTTACTAGACCACTGGGATCGGTATTACGGTTTTGGAGAATGAAAAATCTGCACGGTCGTAGAAGATTCGTTAGTGGATTGGGTTTGCTCTTACTTAGCCGTGGGCTACTCCGTATGAACAAATTGCGTGTTTTCTAAAAACGAACTGTTTTATAATTGAACGAAACGAAGACTGGTCCTACCACAACACATACATACATACATATGTAGGTGGTACAAATATTTACAAATCGAAAAAAATGTGGCGCGCGAATTGATGCCACACAGCCAAATTTCCTACCGCATTGGCATTAGATTGCCTTAGCTTTCAAGTGGATTTTCGGTACTCAACTCGACATTACGTGCACTCATCTAAGTACTTGCTAAAACAAACACAAACAACGCTTTATGATTGTATGTGTGTGTTTGTATTTGAATGGCATTTTCGCGTACGTAAGCGTACCAGTAGCGCTTGCATCTAACTTAGTTAGAAGGCAGGCTGTTGGCGAAGGGTGGTCGGCCGGTCGGCTGCTTGAAAGCGCGCGCGCGCGCAACTTCCGTAACCAAACGTTCACTCGTCGTCGCTCTAAACTCTTCGGGATCAAGTTGGCAGCGATGCTGAGAAATGCACAGTATATGGCTTTTTTCCCCCCACTAGCAAGCAAAAAAGTCCTGCCGACGGGGTTGTTTGTTGCTAACGCTGCTGTTTTACTTTGGTTACATTGGTGGTGGTGGCGGCGCGTTGAGCCAGCCGCGTGGCAACGTTTACTTTGTTGATGCTGATGATGATGTTGCGGATGGCAATGGCATAATGGAAAATGCGTTATTGTTTGTTGCATTGGCTCTTGTTGTTTTGAATTGTTTGTTTAATTAGTGCTTGTCGGAAATAATTATTTCAAGCTTTGTGAAAATATTTTCTTAAGCTGTAATTATCAATGTGAATGCTTAAATGAATATGGGAGAAGAACGTATGCGTGAAAAAGTAAAGAAATCTACATGTGGGCTTATGAAGTATTTTTTGATTTTAGCCTCTTAGTTTTACGTAGACTTTTGGTCGCTACTGCTTGCACAGCAGCTGCAAACCGTTATTCAAAAAATGCCACTTAGTATGGTCAACATTTGTTTAAATCAACCAACCTAAGTGGCTGGTAAAGTACATCCATGTGACTGACGAATAACTGATTTAAAACTAGAAGAAGACCTAGGCTAAAGCAAAAACCAAATTTAAGCACAATAACAAAACTTGTACCAAAACTTAAATATATCTATTTTGCGACCAAGACTAAGATAAAAATAAAGACTTAGGTCGATAGCGTTAGCAAGACCAAAAATGTGGAAACGCCAGGATCAAGGCAAAAACCATCAATATCAAAGCTAAAGTATTCGATAATCCCCACACAGGGAAAAAGAAAAAGATAAAACCATGGGTAAACCCTCCTTGGCTTAAGGCCTAGTTTAGGACCAAGAGTGAGACTAAGATCAAGACACTCAAAAAACCAAGGCAACATTAGAAGCTAGACCAAGAAGAAGATCAAGACGGAGGCCATAATTAAAACCAAACCAAGGCGGAAATTTTCGGGTGACCCACACGCATACCTATCCTTGACAGTTCAAGTTATGCATTTATTTGCTAGTCCCGGAGCTGCCACATTGTACCAAATCCAGACTTCGAGTATTGACAAATTTCAGCATGGGCCAAAATACAAACGTTAGATCCTTCATTGCGCTACCACTTGTCTTCATCCGCGGCAAAATTTTGTTGCAAATAAAAAGAAATTCCTTATCTGCTATCTTTCGCTATCACTTCGAATATTAAGATAAAAGTTCAAATAAAAATCCATTTAATTCCAATTAGAAGCTCTTTTAGTTAAATCCACACTCATTTGCCTTCGCAACATTGGCCGCAGGAGCATCAAGCAGCAGCCACACTGGGCACTGAGAGTCTTCGCGATTGCAGAGGCAAATCGCTACAATGAAATAAAATAGAGTGCCAAGCGGTGCAACGCTGAACCCAGTCAAGCGGCAATAATGCTTTTAGCTGTGCAACAACAACAATAATAACTATAAAAGCAACGTAAACGCCAAATGAAAAACATGGCTTGGCTGCTGCGCCTGCTCGCAAAAAGTTGCACAGTTGCACACTTCCGTTGCATCGAAATTTCGCCGAGCGCGCGTCCCTTCCCTTCCCTTACACTCCATTTCGCGCTTGCTTTGCGTTGCTGTGAAACTTTTACGCGCTAGGGCATTTTTTTTTTTGGTGTACAACAACAACAGCAATAAATGGAGTGCAGCAACAAAATCACAGAGCGCAAAAGCGAACGCGCTGTAGTTGCAACAAAACGTCGACTAACGCGCAAAAGTTTGCGTTAGTTTTTGGCGCAGGCATTTTATTACCATTTTTGTGGTACCTTTTGGGATTTTTGTTTTTCTTTCATTTGATTTTTTTTGCTTAATTTTTAGTTTTTTCTTCCAGTTGCATTCAGCTCAAATTATTACCATAAATATTTAGTAATGGGAAAGTTACCGATTGTAGGAAGGTAATTACACAGGAAAATAGTAATCGTACTAAAATAGAGCAAGCGAAAGGGATTTTACAACACTAATGCAGGGATCTGCAATCTTACGCCGCTTCTGAACGGCAAATAGTTTTTTTTAGAAGCTTTTTCCTGGTAAAAATGCGCTCGGAAGTTTGGCCATTGCCTGTCGGGACGGGACGGCCACTAATAAAAAACTAACTTTCCCCCAATTTTTCCAAACTTAACCCCCAATGTGATGGAAAGACCAGTTGGAGAAGGACTTGGCCGCACTTGACATTTCCAATTGGCGCCAGTTGGCACAGAATAGAAACGAGTGGCGTGCTTTGTTGAACTCGGCCAAAATCGCTTAGGCGGTTACAGTGCCAAATAAGAAGGTGAAGAAGAAGAATACATTTTATTTATTTTTTGTTCTTTCAATTAAATCTTTTTGTCGTTTCATTTTCATTTAATTTTTATTTTATTTTATTATTTAAAAAGAAAAATATATTTGTTTTATTTCATTTAATATTTGAGATCTTATTTTTTTTTTTTTTTTAATTTAATTTTAAGAATAAGAATACTTGCTTTTTATTGGATTAAATTTTTACTTACTATTTTCTTCTTTTTGATTTAATTTTTATATTTTTTGTTGGAAAAAAATATTTTTTTACATTTATTTATTTCTTAAATTTTGTTAAGTTTAAAAATCTTAACACTAATTACAAATATGATATGGCACTTGGCGTTAACCAATGGATTTGGGTGATTGCCCAATTTTGTTTTAAATTTCACTTAATTGCTTAAAATTATTTTATTTATTTTGCTTGATTTTAATTATTTGTTTTTAATTAAATTTTCTTTTATGTATTAGTTTTTTTTTATTTAATTTTTAAAAAACTTATTTCTAAAAGGCGACCAGTATAACGCTAACACCTCCTGGTTAGCAGGTCTTTCAATTATTTTGAAAAACGGTAAAGAGCTTTCAAGTTCGTTGCCAGAATTGACAATTGTCTTACGCAAAACTTTTGTCTTTCGAAAGGCTGTGGTGAGCTAAAAGTTAGTTAGTTGCCTGAATTGTATAGTATTGGTTTAACAAAAATCAAAAATTTCAAGCACCTTAAATTAGTAGTTATAATGAAAAAACCGAGCGCGGCTTGCAATCAGCACACGACAACGCAATCAAATGTTGCCACAAACAGGCGATCCACGTTAGTTTAATAGTTTGAACGTTTGTGTACTTTATTTTAAATACCTTTCCCAGTGATTTTCTACCACACTCAGGCAGTCACCGCGACAGCCACGGCTACAAACAGCAACGAATGAAACGAATATTGACACCGACATATCGGCATTGGCATTGGCAATCAGTATCAACTGTTGGCATTTTCCTTTGATACTTCCGTTATTTAAAACTGATGACAGCAACAAAGAAAAAACCAATTGAAAGTTTAATGGCAGCAAAGTACAAGTATGTATATGTGAAAGAGTATTTATGTAATATACCCATGTGGAATGTAATTGCAGCAGGTGCTGATGTTAACACAGCGAACAAATAGGAATTAAAGTAAGAGTAAAGAAAGCCACAAAAAATTGCCAAAACAAGTTTAAGAAATCAAACTCTAAGTTTTTTTTTGGACTCGCGGGTAAATAACAAAAAAAAAACGCAGATTTATTTGTGTAAATATGATGTACATGCAAGACAAGATCTTTATTGGGTTCGCGGCTTATTTTTTCATTTCTCACAGACTGGCCTTCGAGGACTTTCTACATAATTTTGTAAAACAGCAATCGTGTGAGTTGAATTTTTCTAATAGCGTGTAAATTAGGTTTAATTTCAAATATTTAAGATGGTTCTATAGATCCAATTTATGATCTTCCATAATTTTGAAATACAGTTTTTTTAAGCTGAAGATTTTTTATTCAACAATTTTTATTGAGCCTGAGGCCGTTTTTAACGAAAAACTATTGTGGAACAATAATTTATAAAAGTGGTAGAAGTGATAGCTATTTCCGAAACCTGTACATTTCCTTATCAGACTTTTTTTTAGTGCCACTCGATCCAACGACCCCAGCTGACTCAGCCAGTTGCCTACGTACTGTGCTAAGTTCGCCGTATAAACTCTTGTTGCTTTTTCCACGTTTTCATTTTTTCAGCCAACTAACTATAATCAAGCGCAGCTATTCCAGTGCTATTTAAACTTGATCATGTTTTTTTGGTTTTTGTTAATAATTATATTTTTAGAATGTTTAATGGAGATTTTTTTATGTAGAAGTTATCCATTGAAGTATTTAGTAAGTATTTCTAATTCTCTTATATAAAATAAATATAATTTTATTTTTTTCGGAACTAGCTTAGTGCCGTTTGGCTTTCGAAAAGACGGTAACAGACTTTAGAAAGAAAGAAGCCACAGGGCGGACTCCTTTATAGCTATTTATTTGGCCTGGAAAATGCATCAGTGGTTAGCGAGTCGCATGCTGAGGTAACTTCCGCTACCAACTCTATTTTCGAGCTTTGACACATCCGTAAAAATGCCGTCAAACCATGGATCTTCTAATAAAAAACTCTATATCGAAGCGAGAAATTGGGCTGGTGTAATTCAGCTTGTGTAGGCTTGCTGGAACGATGCCCACAATTTTTGAGAGTCCGAACTTTAGGTCTTTCCAACATGAAAACTTTCCGACTATGACAACACTAAGGAACACACCTCAAACTCGGAGGAGAATATGGTCCAAGGACTAGCATTTTTTTATCTAACCTCATTCGACATTGTAAGCCCCACACTACTTATAGATGGTACTGTAAAGACGGTAATCTATATTTCCTTATAAAAAATATCATTTCTGGCTTGGTGGAATTGCCTAGAGTTCACTCTCTCTCTACCAGCTATTCAGGAAACAGAGGGCGCTCTGCAAAACTTCGGTTAGTGTTTGGATATGCTTGCCTGTTGCAGTGTCGTCAGCATAAGCTATGACGTGACAGCCGGTATTCTGCAGTCTCAGGAGGATTTAATTTACCGTAGGGATACAGAGTAGGGAGAGAGAAATCCTACTTGAGGGATAACTTCTCTTCTCTAAAGAAGCAGCCTTATAAGAGAAAATTGCCCCACGACGGAATCTAGAAGAATGTTGTCAAAGGCGCCCTCTATACCAAGAAAGATTCCTAAAGTAAATTCTTTAAGGAGAATTCTAGCTTTGCCGAATTTGCCTTATAAGTACTTAAGCGAGTTAAGTTTCTCAAAACCCGACCTTTTTTAATTTAAGCAAGAAAATGATTTTGCAATTTTTTTTTTGGCAGTCGATAACTTAATGAGTTTAATTTTTAGACTCGTGATTATGTTTTCAGTTGTCCAGGTAGAAGAGATTACAGCTTCTGTATCAGTCGGTCTTTTGGATCGAAAATTATGCGAGTTTTATGTTTACACTCACGATTTTTGCTATTTCACCCATCATTTCTTTCTTTTTGGCACACTGGGTTAAGCGTCAGTCGCACTTTGCCACGCAATTTTACCTCTAAATAAAATTTTTTCACTTCCTGTCATTATATCAAGGAGCATAGTTAGTAGTCCTTCTTGCCTATTTTCCACCACTTGAGCGCCACCCTGTAATCACTCCTCCGTGCACTCCCACACAACTACATATTGCTTCGTTTAGCACTTTATGACTTTGATTTTTCTTCATTTCCGCGAATTCCGTCAGAACTTTGCAAATAGTTTCTCACTACTCAAAAACTAAAAACTGCCAACGAGGCAGAAAAGCAGTAATAATACCGTAGGGACTAGCTGAGGAGGAGAGAGCGGCCGAAGAAGATGGTTGAAACTTTGCTAACATTTTGCGTCAAACGGTTACATAGAAAACCGGTTATTATACTGGTAGTATTTGTTGCCTTTATGACTGTCCGCTACAGTCAGCGTTACTTAACTAGCAGCAACTTCATTACCAACGTTTTTGTAAAGCACTCGCTTCTCTACCGTTTTTTTTTTTTGTATTTTTCCTTTTTGTATTTGCACTACACTGCGAGTCAGTAATAGTATCCCTTATTAATAATTTTTAATTTCCTTGATGACTTCAAACTTATTAACAACATCAAGCGCAACAATTTTACGATGCTTGCTGGCCGCTCGTTACCGCCCGTTGCCGCCCTAGCCTCGGTCACTACATATACACATATACACGTTGCACAGTGGACAAAAGTTTTCCAGTTAAAGAGGTGGAGACTTGCACTTGAAAATGGTGCACAAGTTGATTACCGACAGGATTGAGGAAGGACACGAATCATAAACACATACATGCGCACACGCCTAACGCACCTTGTGCTGCTACTATACTTATGTACGTACTTTTGCATGTAAAACTTTTCATTCAAGAAGCCAACCAACCAACCAACCAACGTGCCACTAGCAACCACCAGCTCGTGACGGCGACTTTACCTGTCATTCGGCGCTTTATGCTGTCAACTAAGTAGTTATAGCGTTGAAAAGCGGGCAAGGAGGGGCTTGGAAAAAATTAATATACGCAATGGAAAATCAGCTACATAAATAGTTGGCGGTGTCCATGCAGCCACATGCACTGCTGCTCTATCAACACGATACCTTCGTCCACCGCAAGCTCTCGGTCAAAGTCACCAGTTTGGCTTTCGTCACTCAGCAACAAAGTTGTTGGCAACATCGTTGTCGCCGCCGTCATTGCCATGTTTTCTTATTATTGTTTTTGTTTTTTTTTTTGCTATTGCCACAACTTTATTTTTCCACCGTCATCCATTTTTGTCGGTGCAACTCAATAAAATACAAAACAATTGAAAATGCTAAAGCACCTCACCCCTTCTTGTTTTTTTTCTGGCGCTCAAGCGTCACCCTCGATTTCCGTCTGCGTTTTCTTAACCACTTTCCTTGCCTTTACCAAAGCTTTCTTGCTCTGCTTTGCTGCTTTTCTTCGGAAGGGAAGCACAAATCATAAATTACCCCTCAACGCGGTTTTGTTTTGAGTTATTTGTGTACAATTTCCGGCTACAAGTTTATAATTAAAATGGCCAACAAGTTGGGAAACCATTAAATAACCAGTATGTAAGGAAAGTTTTTCCCAAGAAATTCACTTGCTGTTGACATATTGATCACGTGGTCTTAAAGGACACTGTCTGCACTGGAAGGCAGCGCTATTAGTAACTGTGATGAGATAAAAGTTCAGGTTTTTTTTTCTGGTGAAATACCAAAAGGTATTATTGAATGATGTTTAAAGTACGCTTACATGTTTTTTCATGAGTACTTTTAAAGTTATGCTTTAGACGTTTTTTTTTGATCGCTTCATTAGAGATCAAGGTGTAACATATTTCCCATAGAACTTTAAAATGATTGGAGCTTAGAGCTTTGAATATTTTTTATCTTCTTATTAATTGATAAAATTTTCGAAGCCGACAAAGTTATCGCTGTCAATAACGATAAGAATATCTTTATCGATACTGTTTTAGGTTGTTATATTTTTCGATATTAGAATCTATTTAGTTAACGTTATCGATATATTTGTTCCCTTTTTCAAAAGTTATCGATTTAGTTATGGGTATGAATCTCACCAATGGCACTATGGAAGTTATATGCAGTCATCTTTATCGATATCGATAAATATGCGATTTTAACCCTTCCATACATGCGCCTTATTTTCTACTCTCATACTCCTCTACCATCTGAAGTTGTAATTGTATGGCTATTTTTCTTCAACAGCCTTGATATAATAGTAATTTCCTTTCATTTACCTACCCTAATAACTAAGTGCTCAAGTAAGTTTCAAACTAAAATGGCTAAACATAAATTAGCGGGCAATCAAAAGAAGAATGCTTCAGGTGCAAAAAAATACATAGAATTTTTTCCTTCTGAAATAATTTTTAGTTTAGAGATAGGTGCTTACATAGGTATTTAATAACACGCAAACATGTCAGTGGTGTAGCCAGGGGGATAAATCCGCCGATTCGTCAGTTAACTAATATATTTTACTTTGATTTATTTATTTTTATTTTAAGCTAATGACAAACTACATTTTATCAAATATTTTTGTAAAATATTTTGTTAGGGCAGCCATATTTGTGTGACGCGAAATCGGGATAATTTTTTGAAAAAGGTCCTAAATACCCCAACCCCTCCTCATATCGCAAAAATATGTACACTTGCGTATGATCCCCAATTTTCTATATCCCACTGTGGCTCTTTGAAACATTACGTTAAACTTTTTGCCACTCTTTACTGTCTAAGTATGTGGAATGGATTTTTCGGGTTTTTTCAGTAAAATAAATTACAATTTCATTGATTTTTTTGCTATGTATGTATGTACTTTGCTATGTATTTGCTATATATGTATGATTCGATTTAAATTGAATAGTAATTTAAAATCGCAATTCAGAACTATTGATGTCAGAATATTAAAAAAAAATGGGGTAAAAATCATGCATTCCTGTTTTTGATGAAAAACTTATTTTGTTGAGTTATGTGTAAAAATATTTACCGATAAATTTTCTTGACGAAGTATTCTTATAAAGCGTTTACTATCGTTTGCATATAGCTTCCCATATTGTGACATTTGTCTGGAAGGTAATTTAGTGCGTTCCAAAGTTCATTGATATCAAACACGCCGTTCTTGTACTTACCCAACAGATCCTAGTTCCGACCATAAATTTTTTGTTATGGTCCATATTAACTTTCCAAATTTTTGCCTGAGTGTTTTTAGAAAAAGTGGAAAAAGGGATCAAAATTCAAATCGCAGCGAAATCTATATATAATTGCTCAGTCATATGACTTAGTTAGGGCGATCTGGAGTAGGTACAGAATTAAAGTGCAAGCTCCATAGGTTATTCAAAAATTGTAGGATTTCAAATCGGTGAAGTAGGTGACAAAATATAAGCGTTTAAAAATTTTCTTGACATTTTCTTGACTCCGCTAACTACAGGAACCCACGTTGAACCAAATGGGAGAGATACAATAGAATTTTGACGCGAAAACTAACTACAATTAATCTGGTAGAAAATATTACCTCAATAGATGAGATAGAACGAAACGTAAGCAACTTAGAGAATGCGATGACAAAAGCCTATGAAAGATCAACCTCACTGAGTGTCATGAAAAATAAATCCGTTAAATAAATAGCGTTAAAAAACTGTTTAACGAGTGCTTTAGTTCAAAAAATTGGGTGCCCTACAAAAGTGCGTAAAAAAATATATAAAAAGCGACTAAGGATAGCAAAGGTCAAGTCCTGGCAAACCTACTGTTCCTCGATAGAAAATGTAAGAGACTCAGCTAGGCTAAGTAAGATCCTCTCAAAGGAGCACACCAACCTATAATTTATTAAAAATGTAAATGATGTATGGACAAACTCCACAGATGAGTCTTTAGAAACACTAGTTCAATTCCATTATCCATGCTGTGAACAGGATGCAGCAGCATCAGATGGGAAAAAAACCCACATACACAGCAAATAGAGAACTTGAAACAATAATAAGCACAGAAAAGATCATCTATGCAATAAATAGTTTTTCTCCCTTTAAATCTCCAACCCCAGATCGTATAATACCGGCCATATTGCTCAAACCCTCTATGGAGCTTGTATTAGTACTGAACTATGTCCCCCAGAGCTGGAGACGTGTCAAAATAGTGTTCACCCCAAAGCCCGGTAGGAAAAACCACGAAACAGCGAAAGACTTTAAACCTCTAAACCTAACTTCATTTTTTTCTTAAAGCAGTGAAAAGGCTAATAGATATATATATATATATATATATATATAAGATCGTTCTTGGAGGAAAAATCCCGATCAGCAGCAGAACATGCTTACATCAGAGGAAAATCGACGGAGTCAGCTTTGCATGAAGTGGTGGGGCTCATAGAAAAAATCACTGCGCTTCAAGCAATAAAATTTAGCCGCTTTCCTGGATACTGAAGGCGCCTTCAACAACATTGAAGTTGACGGCGGTGTAGTTGGCTGGGTACGCTCCATGCTGGAAAGCAGAATTGTTCAGGCGAAAAGTGGAGATAGTCTAGTAACTGGATATGTGCGTAGAGGTACTCCCCACGTTGTACCCAGCATACTGCCAGAACTCAACCGAAGTATTGGCGTATGCTGACGATGTAGTGATAGCAGTCACAGGGCCTTTTCTCTCTACTGTAAGTGAAATTCTAGCAAAAGCGCTGGGTAGACTACACACGTGGGCTAAAGTGACCTTAACGTAAATCCAGGCAAAACTGAGTTGTTACTGTTTACTAATAATAATAGGATAGCCCAATTTAGACTTCCATACATAGGCGGGAAGACAATCCCCCTATCGTCCATCGCAAAATATTTGGGAGTAATTCTACATCGCTTATTATACTTGTAAACGGATATTCAATAGAAACTGGGATTTAAAACCGAAACTTGTGCTGTGGATGTACACCACTATCATAAGGCCGATCCTAACCTACGGCGCCCTAGCATGGTGGCCAGCCTTAGACTAACTAAATAGCTAACAAAGAGCGGCATGCTCTCGGGGACAACTAGGGCACTGAATTCCTGCTCTTCAGAAGCACTGAATGTAATCCTTAATATGGTACCCATTGATCTATGCCTAACAAAAGCCGCGATGTACTCAGCATTACGACTCAGAGAGTCTGGGCTGTGGGAATCAAGAACCTTTGGGCATAGCTCAATCTTAGGCCTTACTTCGGTAGGAAATAAAACCACGGACTGTAGGGTATCACCCCTCGATTTTGGCTTGAATGTACAGGTGCGGTTTCCATCCAGAAGGGAATAGAGAGGGGGCCAAGCTGCCCATAGGGAAGCCATCTGTATCTACACTGACGGATCCAAGAAGGACTGCGGTGTTGGGACAGGGGTATATTTCAAGGAGCTTGGTGTCAATCTGTCCCTCCGGCTGGAAAACGATGCTAGCATATTGCAGGCTGAAGTTCTGGGAATTTGTGAAGCCTTTAGAATACTAAGGAATAGCGCTACCAGGAAGGAAAGAGCGGTTATTTACTCAGATAGCCAGGCAGCACTCCTGGCTATATAATCCACTGTAACCAAGTCCAAGCTATTCAAGGAATTCAAGATGGAGTTACGTTCGGCGTCTCAGTCAGTGGCCGTCTCCCTCGTCTGGGTTCCCGGCCATAGAAACATAGAAGGCAACGAGAGAGCAGGCGAACAGGCCAAGGTGGGAGCATGTTTGGATGAATCTGTAGCGGTGATACTGGGTTGAAACTGCCAAGGAGGAGTTGGTCCGAGATTCAAACTTGCAAGATAGCACGAGAACTTTGGCCTGACTGGGGTTAGCAGGTCTCTAGCAAAACAAGATTAATTGTAGTCTTTCACGAAGTTCTTTAAATAAATGTCATGCTAAATACTGAAGTATATTCATGAACATCACGTTTTATTTTTAAATACTTAATATCTGCAAATATTTCTTTTATTTTCTAGTTTGAAATAATTTTGTAGAACATTTTAACACATTAGCGCTTTCACGAAAGGGTCGTTTGAGAAAGGAATAATTGCTGACCACTTATATAAAATCGAAGAGCAAAAAATTTCACTCAAGTTTGATTTGCTTGGAATTAAGGGGAACTTCAGTAAGTTTGCCTTTCAGTGGAGTCAATCCTTTATTACCCTTGTTAATTGTTATGGCAGATATTCTTTTAATTTTGATTTTACAAATGTATTTTGACTCTTTCTGAAGTGTGTATTTTAGAAACTTAAGGTGCTCCTGAAGATATGCACATACATGTGCACTCTGAACTTAAAATTTGTAATATATATTTTTAAGAAATTCTATAATGCTAATTGAGTTTATTTCTTTACTTTTTTAGGTAAGTGGCATATTCAAATTAGTCCGGAGCCACCATAATACAGTTAACGAAAATTGGCATGTGAAAGGTAAAAATGCATGCAATTTTTGGTGTTTATAATAAAGTGTATATATTTATTATCAGCAAATATGTAGTCCACTTAAGATTTGAAAGAACAACTTAAATCGACTTTTGGTATTTATTCCAAGACCACACCACGCGTTGGATTAATTATGGCGAAATTTTTGCTAAAGCCTTGAAAATTTGTTTTCTACAAATTTTGTATGAAGGAAAATGGTTTGTCGCTCTAATATCAGAACACCAAAAATGATATAACTGGTTCTTTCAATTATCTAAAGAAATACATATATCTTAATCTAAAATTCTTAGTATGTATGCATTAATTAATCTGTTGAGCACTTTCCGTTAGTAAGAAGCTACCAAATCTGAATTCATATTTTCTGTTTTTTCTTAAAATTTCAATTGAAAAATCTTTCTTTTCATTAATTTTTTTTTTTAATTTAGTACACATTTGGACAGGCGACGTAAAACTTCGTTGTGTTGTGTTGTAAAAAAGCATTCGGCGGGCGAAGCTAAAAAAGAAATTAAAAGCGAAATAAATAAAAAATAAACGAATTTAAAAAAAAGCAGGCTCTAACACATGTGAGGCCTTAGTTTTGGACGGGTTTTGGTGTGCCCCGGATTCAATTGCCGATTGAAACCGTCCAAAACTGAGGCCGCCCGTTGTGGCAATGGCAACACCAAATGAATTATTTTGAGAGACTAAAAGTCAGCGAAGTCGATATATGAATTTAAAAAATCATTTCATGAAGAAAAATTAAAACCAAATTTCGATCCGTTCGGTATTTACGTGAATTGTAAAAAAAACGCTTTTAGCTAAAACATGTCTGTAAATTTTTTATTTTTTTTCATACAAATATATATGTACACAGTTTTCAAGAAATTTTGTATGCAATACATTTTGTGACAAATTTCAAATTTCTTAGTTTTTAGCGTGTTTTGATTTGATTTTTGAATTTTTATTTTTATTCCTTACTTGTTAATATTTTTCAACTTCACACTTAAGTTTTTTTTTTAAAACACAAACAAGCAATGCGCTTATCAAAACGTTTTTTGTCAGCTAACAAAAACAACAATTCAAACGACAAGTAAACAAATAAAAAACCACTAGTTTTACCAGAGTATACAAAAATTTTAGATATAATAGGATTGTAAAAAAATTTTACAAAAAAAAAAATAATAAAAGAAAAGCGATAATTAAATGCAAAATTTGCGAATTAAATATTCGTTATAATTGTTACATTTGGCGTTTCTAAATTTATGGCAAGGATATTCAATCAACATTTAAATTTTACTAAACTTTCATACATTTTGCTCCTTTATTTTATGCGCCAACAAACCTTTGTATTAATTTCTACCCTTTTTTAATTTGTCACTTCCACCGGATATGCAACCACGCCTTTATGCCTTGTTTTAATTAAAGTAATAATAAATATTTATTTTTTTTTTGTTGTGACGTGTTAACCATTTTTTTTTTTTAGTGGTACATACCTACATATCGTCGCCCGTATGTCAGAAACATAAATGTGTAAAAATTAGAATTTTGGGAAATCAAGTTTGAATTTTTTTTTTTTACCAGACATAACTCTAAATGTTTGCAAATGAAATTGTAAAATATGTGGTTTCTGTGTACGCTTGGTATTCTGGGTTTCGGTATTATATAGAAAATCTAAAGGTTAATCAATTCAACCCAATAACTCAAAACTGCTAAATTTGCACATTCATGCTTCTTCTGGCATAAGGGTGACGCGATACATACATATGTATTGAAAAACAAACAGTAAAAGCAAAAGTGTTAAAAAAAAACGTTTCATATAAAAAACGTGTGCTATAAAAAAGTGCTTTCATTGTTATGAATGAAGAAAGTTGATTTGTGAAAAAATGCAGATATGCGTAAAACAACAAATTAAAATAAATAAAGTAATTTAGTTAAGCGATTTTTTTTTTGCTACTTAAAACATGCAATGTGCGCGCGAAAAGTGAAAGCTGACCTGCTTTTACAAATGACAATTTTTTAGTTAATTTTTTTAATTTAAAGTGTTTTAATTAATTTGGTTTAATGTAATTTATTTTTGCAAGTGAAATAAAAAAAAATATAAAAAAAAAATCTGGACCAAAGGTGCAGACGTGACTGCTTTTACACAGAACAATATTTTATTTATGTTTCAGTTCTAACTAAAAAATTTACTTTTAAAGCAAATCCTTTTAAATTTTTTCTAAAAGAATGCTTATTTTTTCGAACATTTTTTCGAAAACCAATCCATTTAATTTAAACAGTTGTAAGCCTTTTTATTAAAAATTATTTTTATTCTCATCGCTAATCACACTTTGCCTTCTTAAATTAAGTCTTAGACATTTTCCTTTAAGGCCTTAATCTTTTGACTTCAAAGTAAGATTTTTCGTTCTTTTCTGAAACTAGTATCATATATGAAAACTTGTTTTCAGCCTGGTTTTAGAAAATCTAACGTTTCGCTAATTCTTTTGTCGCGCCCTAACCCCTAAAAAACGTAATCGTATTTTTTTCCACCTTTTTTTCGACGTAGATATAGACTCCTGAAGTATCTGAGTCGCGTACGTGTTTTGAAGCGGTAAGGGCTCGATATTCTCTTTTTTGTTTCCTAGATATTTTTCATTTCATTTAATCCTGAATATTTTTTAATTAGCTATCACTCGCTTCTTCGTACTTTTTTCCTTGCTAATATCTTATTCAGTGCTGCAGTTGACCAGTTTGCAGTGTGCTAACTTCAAATGAAATTAATAAAAAATAACATATAAAATTTAGTAACATGGCGGTAACACTGGGCCAGCTGGGGAATCGCATTCGACAGACAGAGCGTTTTAGGGTGAAGTTGACTAATGAAGAAACTGCAAATTTCTGTTTTCCCATACTAGTCAAACCTTCAAATCTTGCCAGATTTACGGCTTCTCAATCGGTAAGTTTTGGCCGAAAGTACTCTAACAACAGAATAAGAGACACCCCGACCTGAAAGATCTTTTGTATCTCTAAATGAAAGAGTCCCTAACTCAGTGTGGCCAAGATGCCTTCAGCTTCGCTACTAAATCCTAAGAGGACCTTGGTAAGCGCATCCTTTTTCTTCGATATTTTTAAAGAGTACAAGCATCGAGTACATGGCCGTTTCGGAACATCACTAGTTCTATGTCATTTTTTATTACCGCTGTCCATGGAAAACCTTGAGCTTTCCAATTGCTTTAATTTCATATAACTTCAGTAGGTGAGAGCGTATTTTTCCACCCATGAACCTACCAAGAAGATGCAGTTCCATCACTTTCGGCAAACCTTGTACAAAAACCGTGCAATGCTTGTACTGTCCAAGTGGCGTGGTCTTCTTCCTGAATAACAAACCGTATTGGTCGTAATATACTCCTATGAACTATTCCTTAAGACATAAATCTGTTTATGCCAATATTCAACTAAATTTTTATTCATCGCTTTTGTAGCTTCATCAATGTTATTTAACGCTAATTTCATCACACTTTCATATTATCTATCTAAGCATATTAATAGTTTCTCTACTAAAATTTAGAGCTGTCTAGTGATTTTTATTTGTTTACTTGTTCTTACGTAGCCTGTTTTAACCTTTACAAGCACTTTTTTACGATTTGTTTACGTACTTATAAAATTTAATGAACTTAAAATGCTTTTAAAAACAATTGTATTTATAGCTTTATGAATTATTATTATCTCTTTAAATTACCTAAAAATATTTACTTGATCTATATGTATGCAAATTTGCTTTTACTTCCTACTAAATATACACCTGGCTCTGCATTTTGAAAACTTTTGCATAATTACAAAACAAAAAACGCCTCAAGCTTGAGTTTAAGCTATTAATAATTACATTTCTTGAACACAATCTAGCTATGTTCTTCTGCAGAATAAATATGCTGTTTTAAAAAATATATGGATAAAATTTAGCTGAGATTTTGAGAGTTTACGCCGAACAAAAAATTGTAACTTAAATCTTCTATAATTGTATATAGTCAGCTGGGTGGAAGATCGCCCTATCTCAGATACCGATTCGAAAACGCCCTATCTAAGCACATAGCTGAAGAACGCCCTACTTCAGAACTTATTTCAGGAATGACCTATCTGGACAGCCGGTTCGAAAACTCCCTATCTCAGTACAAATTCAATATATCGGCAGCTGAGATAGGGCGTTTTTGAACCAAATTCTGAGATAGGACGTTCTTCAACCAAATTCTGAGATAGGGTAGTCTTGAACCATTCGCTGCTATAGGCCGTTTTCGAAAAGGGTAGCCGAGATCGGGCGATCTTCCACTTAGCCGTCGATATGTAGATCAAAAGGCTCCAAAAAGTGGAATTCTTAAAAAAATATAAAATCCGTTTTAATTCAAATTTTGGGATTCTCAGCTGCTGCTTTATTTGAGTTGAAATATACACGTAGTAAAAATATTTTTTTATTATAAGAATTTACACTTTTCTAATACTAAATTTACCAAGCTTAACTAGAAACTAAAGTAATGGTTTATTGAATGGGAAGACGTCTATACAAATGAATATATTTAAGAGAAATTTGTAGAAAACAAATTTGTTTTATCCACTCGTCGTTCTTAATTCCTTTTGGTATGTCCGAAAAAATCTAATACATTTCGTGAGTTTAATAAATTGAAAATATAACTATCTTGAGTAGCTTAACTGTTTTAAAATATATATAAAAAATTAAGACCAATTTGAGAGATGCAAGCTGGAAGATAAAGACTTTAAATTGTATCCGTAAAAGTATTTTCTCAAACAGTCCGGAATCAAATTGAAGTCCCAATGAAATTAGATAAATATAAATACATTAGATCGTACCACCACTGGGTCTAAAATATTTTGCAAGGTGCTTAGGGAGCTTTTTTACATTCTTCGGTAACACCTATCTACACTCGGAGAAAAATTCTAAATAGTTCTACTGGAATAATCAAAGTACTTCCTTAGCAAAAGTCAAATTAATTTTAGCGAGTTATAGTGTGCTGATACTAGGGCTGTAGAACATCTTTATATCATACATTAAGATCCGACGGTAAATGCCGAAGATACAAAGAAACATGAAAAACTAAAATGAAATATTGAATTGCGAAATCTTTCAATAAGATTAATTCACATATGATTCAAATTAATTTTAAATAATTGTTATTCAAGTGAAGTGGATAATGGTCAAAAGTGCTAAGCAAACGTATTTTAAAATATACTAGTTTCCCAAATATTTTTATCTAGTAGGATTTCCACCTAAAAAAAATTGTATCTATTTTAGTAACGAAAATTTTGAATCGTTCAAACGAACGCTGTTCAAGCCATGGCTTGCAACCAAACATTTTTTTTTTGAATAGGATTGCCACCTCAAATTAATTTTGCTTAATTTTATGAGACAAAATTTTTTATTGGATGATATTTTTAGATAATAACCAATATACTTGTGCTTTTCTTCGCTTCTACATCAAATATGTACCATTTTCACCTTCTCTTAAATTTCCAGTCGACGCTAAGTGCTCTGCGTACATACATACTTACATACATATATGTATGTGTATACAATTACATACATACGATTTCTTGTACGCCCACATGTGCATACGGTGCTGTTATTACCATAATTTAGCCATTTGCAGTAAATTTATCAATAATTTTCGCTCCACACTGGCAAATTTTTGTTCTAAATGTAAAAAAAAAAGAAATTAAACACATGTAGCATATATTTGTACGCATGAATATTTTACGTATGTATATACTTTCACGTACTCATAAATTATCGACACAGCATAGTTAGGCTTTAACCCTTTCAGCGGCGTACGTGCTCAACTGGCCTGTGGCAGGCAAGTGAAAAGCTACTAACTACCAATTCATATGTATGCGTATTTTCAAAATTTTATATACAAAGCTGCATGTGCATATAAAATAGTGCATTTATTCATAAGTGTCTGGGTGTCTATGAATGCCAGTAAATGTATCTATCGGCTGACTCTTGTATGCTTCATAAATTCCACTTAACTGCGTAACATGCAACATTTTTTTCGCAAACACACACACATAGTTACACTCAAACATTGCAGTGGTGCACTTTCGTTCTTGTATGTACATACGCATTCGAGTTTTTTTACCCTCTTCAACCACCCACACTAAATTGCTACTCAACGGCTTTGATTCTGACTTTTTTGCAGCCATAAAACCTACTGGCATTCCACCGTTGGCGTTGAACTATCGCTTAGCGTTATAGCTCTTCCTCTCCGCTAGCTGTTTTCAAATTTCTTCGCTTGAATGTATGTAATTTTTTGCCCAAACTCCTTTAGTTCAATTTTTTTTTCTCCCTTTTTTGAGAGCCGCATATGCTAATAGTCAGGGCTATTATACCCAGTGTACTCTAAATTGGGGTTTTTGCTATTTTTAACTTCCTCGACTTTGAGTTAGTGCCTAGTTATAAGATATGAGCCTATACAAAACCTGAAATGTGATTACTTGTAAATGTAAAACGGATATTTCAGCGATTCCTGAGGAATCGACTAGATGTTCCAAATGAGAATCCATCTCCCAAATCATTCGGCTAAGTTTTTTGACTGAAATGCACACAATCCATCCTTAATTTCATTATGTATCATCTAATGAAAGTTCACATTTCAGTTTCTCACATTAATTCGATCGCTCACTCCTTCACTTATTCCGCTCACTCCTCTACTCAATCACTCGTTCTCCCACTCAATACCATAGTGTAACATTCACTTAACAATTTTCTCAGTCATGCAATCGCTCATTCTCTCACTTATTGTACTACTCGCTCAACTACTCGACCTCACACTTCCTCACTCGCTGATTATTATTCTCGCTCAAAGCCCGTCTACATGGAACTTTAGCGTTGCGTTGACGTTGGCATCGCTTCAACAGATAACTATGAATACATGCACTCAAATGCAGCCCTCCACATAGCCAAAATTCGGTAACGCTCTGGACAACACAAAGCAAAAAAAATGGCCAACTCTCAACTTTTCGCGTGTGCGTCGCTCGTCAGCTGTTGCAAATAAATAAAATTATGTGAAATATTTTTTTCCTTTTTAATCAAGTGCGGGCAAGAAATATTGATATGAAATATTAATTTATTTTTTCTTATTATGTTAATTTAGTGGGCGAAGCATTCCCTGCCAAACGTTCATTGTAGCCAGCATACTTTTAACGTGCGTTCTGTCAAACCAATGCCAACGCCAAAGCCAACGCGAAAGTTCTATGTGGACCGGTCTTCAATGTCACATGCGCTTACTCAATCACTCTTTCGCTACCGCGCTGATTCATCTACCCACTGATTTACTCACTCACTTATTTACTACTCAACTCATACTCACACTCTTTCACTCAGAGTTTTCTCATTCTTTGTACTCATTCTTTCAATTCCTTTTTCATGTAAGTATGTGTTTAGTTCTAAAATTTGTACTGGGTATAAAAAACTTTTTTGCCTTGGTCGCTTTGCTTGGCCACACTTTTCGCTTCCTTTCTGTTCCTTAATCGTTTGCTTTCATGTAGTACTCACACCCTTTTTGCCGTTCAACAATTTTTATTATTACGATAATTTATTTCAGTCGTAAATTATTGTAAAATGCATTAAAAATTGTAATGTTTGAATATAAATTTTTTGTTTTTTTTTTCAAGACTTCGTTGAATAGCATTTTCGCACTAAATTGAGTTATTTGCTGGTTGTGATGAGATTGAGGAAAAAAGGGTGCGTTGAAAGAATCTCGTTCAAGCAAAAGGCACAAATGGCCATGTGCTAAAAATAATTGCTTTATCGCTACATATCTGCACACATGCTTAAAGGTACTCTCATACGAGAGAGTCGAATACTTACATATGTTTTGAATCATCTCTATGTATTTACATATGTATGTAAGTTATGACTTTATTCAATTAAAGTCGCTTTTTAGTGTTGAAACCTTTAGGCCTTTCTTATGGATTTCAAAAAGTCTTGACTTAGCAACTTTTCACTCCAAGCTAGAGATATGTGTGGGGTAAGTAGTCTTCTACCCCTTAAAATTGATGATATTCCCTTAACAAACACCTGTTTTTTTTTTTTGTCAAAATGTATATCCCCGCTGGCTTTCTCTTCAACAAACACTTTTATTTTCTTTATTCGCGCTTTATTTCACTAACACATTATTTCCCTTTTGTGCTGCGTATTTTTATATTTTTCTTTTTTGCGATTTTCTTCTTTGTGTTTCTAAATTGAATTTATGTCATTTGCTATTTCTTGTGTGTGCTTCTTTTCAAATGCAAAAATAAGCGGTAACTGCGGTTTTACAAATGAAAAATTTTTGTGTACATATGTAGGTATGTACATATATGTATGTATAGTAGGTAAACATGCCCATGTGATTACTATATATAATTTTTCTGCATTTACGCATTTACCTGTTTGTATGACTACGGCGATTACGTGGTGAAAAAATATAATTTTGTTTAATTTTGCAGGGGGTTCTATGTTTACTGCTTTTTATTTTTATTTTTTTTTTAAGATTTAGTAAGCAGTAATTATAGTATTAGGAGTTTATTAAAATGTGTATTTAACTAGTTTAGGATACAGAATTAGCGCACTAGATCCTATTTTCTTAAATAAGCTTAGCTTCAAGTTTTAGCTTCAGTAAAAGGACTTCCCTCTGCCATTATTAAATTTTAAGTGCCACTTTCTGAATCTTTTTGGCAGTACTTAAATTTAACACTTCTCTACCCAAGCGTCACCTTGTCTAAACTTTATAAGACTCCATGAACTGGTGCTCACATTCTTTACGTTAAAATATCAAAAACATCTTTGCAAATTTTCCTTCCCCCTCATTGTCGATTTTCGCCTGAAATTTGTAATTGCACTCCATTGCAACTCCACTTCAAATCTAACTTTTTTTGCATCAACTCTCGATTGCCATAAAGTTCCAGGCAATTGATTTTTAATTGAATGTCTTTATTGTCTTGCTTTGACATTTTCCAGCAAATGCACAAAAGTTTTTTAGCTTCGATTTAGGTTGAAAGAGAAACAAGGAGAGTAAATTCTGGTAGTTAATCAAAGCAAAACTCACTTTATTTTGTAGAAAGATATGTACCTACTGTTAAATATGTGCAAAATATGAAATTTGTTAGCATTTTGGTAATCACAAAAATATTTAAAAATACTTTTCGCTTCTCTGTGATTAATGTTTTACCAGTAGAGCAAGTGGTACGCCCAAAAGTATGTTTTGATATTTTCATTTTAATTCAAACATAAAGGAATGCTGCTCTCAAATGCCTTAGGTGTAGAGTTCAATCGATACCAGTAAAATCAAGTAATACTCGGTACTTTTCTTTTGATAACAAATAATTTTTTACTCGGTAATTTTTTGTTTGGTATCGAGTAGGTATTGAAAAAATTGCGACTGTTATTTGAGTTTTGGTGATACTGAATAGGTATCGATACTATCAGTCGTTTCAGTACAAGCAATCATTAGAGTGATACCGTAGGTGTAATGATTGAACCCTACTTCGGATCAAGGATTTGAAACTCTAGAGATCTGATATCTTGTTATTTTATGACTAGTACCATTAAAGGGTTAAACACATCGCATAGTAAGATCGAGCTGAAAATAAATAGCAATTAACACAGGCTTCAAAAATTTAGAAATACTTACTTTTCATATTTCTTTTCTAACGGGACATTTCGGGCTTTTAAGATACCATTTACAAAATCGATGTAAATATCGATCTTTAATCAAAGATAACTTGACGATACTAAAGAATTTATTGAAATCGATACAGTTATCGACAAGTGTGAAAACAGACAATTTTTTCGATAAATGTATCGCTGGCATATCGATATCTAATGTGAGAACAAAGTTAAGCTTCGCTTTCCTATAACCTTTGATCACTTAGTATACTTACCATTTTCATGGCATGTAGTATAAGGATCATAACAAATGGCAAAACGAATAAAGCTGACTTTCTACTCATTCTATAGTTCGATTAATTGCCATAATGGATCATACGAATCAATTTTCATTACCTTTTCCTTGGAAAACCCCAATTATGTACTTCGAAAATAACATAGGCTACAGAAATCAGAATATAATATAACGCATCTAAATCGCTTCACCACTTAAAAGCCTTGAAAATCTCACACAATATCGCAAATTTTTTATTAACACATACATGTATTGCTTATCGAAAGAAATCCCCTTTGCACCAGCCGGCATTAAAAGATGTACATAGTATGTTTTATATTTTTTCCTTACCATTCACCATGCAATCATATTGGCTGGCATACGATTACGAGCGCTCCTCGGCATTCAGAATTTTACCTATATCAATTTATTTAGATTCCAATATACATATATATGTATACATATGTCAAAACACACAACCTGTGCCATTGCTTCAACGCAATATTTCATTATCAGCTGGCTGAATTTAAGCCCTCATCCCTCTCAGCAGAGCAAAAGTAATAATCCTCGTCGAGAAAAAGGAGTGGAGAAAAGCAATTGCCGAAAATTGATTGAGAAATTGTTTAGTAGGTCAAAGAGCTGAAAATGCACGCAAACACGACAAGGCAGGTGGCACACATGAAAAAGTGGGCAAAAATACGTATGTTAGTACAGAACAAAAAATAAAGGAAAATATGAAAAATTAAATAACAGAAAGGGAAAGTAAAAAAAAAACGAATATCTTAGTTGCAATCCCGAAGGAGTGATAAGGCGGCTGAACGACTATTGGCAATAAGGTAAAGCAAGAAACAGCTAAGCAAGTAGATACCAGAGTCTCGGAGAGTGGTGAGCTAAAAAAGAAAATATTTATACGAACCGCAAATAGAAAACTGCAAATAAATATATCGCTACCTTTTTTGCGCCTTTTTTCACATACATATGTATGTATCTCGAACTTGTTTGGCTGCTGCCCCGATCAATGACATTGCCATTTTGTGTCATCGACTTTGGCAACTGATTGACCTTTTTCACTTCAAACAGGCGGAAAAGGCACACATGTCGAAACGTCAATGTTGATATGAACTAACTATCGAAAATGTGTGAAAAAGGTGAAAAGTGCTAATGTACTACATCTACATATATACAAACATGCATATATTTATGTGGCAGAAAAGATGCTGTGCTTTAAAAAGCATTGAAGGAGCTGGAAGCTAACGACTCTAAATATTCATAGATATGCACAGTGGCGAAAATATAAGTGGAGAAGAGACATTTTAGTTTATAACATTTTCGGAAGTATAGCTCGTTATCTAACAAAACCTATGTAAGTCAAGATTTCAGACTGCAAAAAAAAAGAGCAAAATTCGTCAAAATTTCATCAAAATTTTGAGCTTTTTAATTAGATTTCTTAGAAACATTTTAGTGGTGCAAAGTTTAAGTTGCTAGGACTTAGCGTTGATTTTTGGAAATTTTTTTGGTGAAAGGTGTTGCTTATTTTCTCCATAAAGACAAAGAAAAAATGAAAATTGCCAAAAATCAACGATAGGTACCTCAAACTTGCACTTTATTATGGTAAAATTTAGCGGGCTACAAACCTGCATAAATTATAAAAGATCTGTTAAAAAAATAAAATTTTGATGAAAATTTGTTAAGATTTATCGAAGGTTGGATTTTGATTTCCATGTTTTTTTTTATATAGTAAGCTATATTTTCATAAAAAAATTATAACTATTTTTTAAACAAAGAAAAATTGCCAAAACTTGCTAAAATGTCTCTTCCCTATTTACTTTCTCACCACCGTATATGCTGGCAAAAGTTCTAGTTGTATGCGTAAATGCGTATAATGCAATTATTTGAATTCTTCAAACTTTTTAGCACTTTTAGATTCATACCAGACCTTGGGCTGTACGATTTACTGGAATTCACTCTGCTCCAATCTCAGGCAAATGGTGAAAAAAAGTGTTGTGCTCAACCCCTAAAAAAAAAAAAAATTAAACTAAATGGACTTCATTTGCCAAAACCTTATTCGCAATAGTTTTCAAATGTAGAATTTGAAAGCAAAGTCAGATACATATATAGATATGTATTGCATGATTAAGGATGTTGTTTATAGTGCGCTTGAAAGTATACACATGCCTAAAAATATGCAAAGTATTTACGCCCTGAGGCTGGTAAACAGTTCAATTCTATAAATAGTAGGAATTGGCTTGACGAGATCAAACAAAAAAAAACACACACAAAAACAAATGTTATTGAGAGGGTTGGTAGCTATGTAGAAAAAAATGAATTTTTTTTCATTATTTTGTTATTTATATAATGAAAAGATGCATTGTTTCCAGCAGTCCTTTTTTATAAATTGCTTTCAGACTTCAAGAGATATCACAACGAATCATATATCAGTATTGTCTGCAGCATTCCTAGGAATGGCCACCTAATTTAATCTAGCTCGTTAAAAAAATATTGCTAAGAAATTTCCCTGTAACCAATTCGAAATTGCCTACGGTTCAAAGTTAAACAATAAGTTTAACAAATCTGCCTTGAGTTATCAATAGCAAGTTTATTAAGTCACCAGCTGCAAAGTATGCCACAAAATTTTAGAGAAATAATATTACGACATCAACCAAATTTATACGCTATTAAGTTTTCTGCAAAAAAATTTACGAAAACCATAAACAAATAAAAGGGATCAAAGGATATGTGCAGCAAAGCATACAAATGCGCGCAGACCTTAAAAAAAAATTGGTTTACAAAGACGTAAATAAGTTATATGTTTCCTTATAGACTCAACATACTCCGCCCACACTCAACCCCAACAGTTTAAGTAGATACGTTTTGCCCGCAGTTGACCTTTGTGACATGTGACCTCCTGAAAGTATGCAAAGTTATTTTTGCTTACATTATTGTAGCTGCTGGCTAAATTTCCGCATGCTTTGTGTGACAACACAGGAAAAATAACAATAACTTAGCGCAAGATATACCTACATAAGCATTAGAAAGAAAAACAAATTATGTATTTTTTAACCTCACGACCTTTTCGCCGCAGGATATCACCGCTTTATAGTTCAAGTTACCCCTTTTTTTCTGCAGCACATTTTTATGTGCAATCTTCGGTCACACCACCCCCACTTTACTTTAAATTAAACTGCCACTCGCACTTAAGTGACGTTTAGCGAACGTAGAATATGTTTATAATCACATAAAATATAAGAGTTATCGTTGGGCTGCCTACTTTTAGGCGCCGACGCTATCACTGCTTATCCCAAATGGCAAATGTCCTTCACCTTCAAGCCTACTGACGACTTTCAAGCGCTATGCTAGGACCAACATACGAGCTCCAACACATTTTGTTGCACGCATCAAATGTCACAAGCACATACAACTTATTTGGCATGTACTTAGTTGCAAGTTGCTTGAGCTTGCCACAAATAGTTGCCTGCTTTTTATACGTAGCAAAATGCAGACTTCCCTAGTGCTTCCGCATGTTAATAACATGTTACAATTTTGCAATTTTGCTAAGCATGTTGGCAACATACAGCCACATCACATCACGTCTCGTTCCTCTTCCACCTTTCTGCCAGCATTCATTTGCTTTTCCTTGTTCTGTGTGCAACCTTTCTAATCACTTTTCTTGCATACTGTTAGGCACATAGGCGCACACAGTTGTTACGCTTACACTAGCTTTTACTAGTAGAGCTCTTCCGGTTGCCTAACTCTTGTGTGACAGCTCAACGGCCGCCTATTAGACTATAAATTTCCACAGACTATGCTGCAGACATAGCAAACGTTTCATTACCAGCATTGTTGGCTGCAACTTTTTTGTTTATATAGTTTTTATTGCATATTTTTAGGCTCGACACTGGCTTTTTCCTAATCCGCCTGTGTGTGTGTGTGCCTGCGTGTTTGTGTGTGTGTGTGTTCAAAGCGGCGTCTGCCTAGCGCACAGCTTGATTGACTGACTGCCTGCTGTCTGCCTATCAGACTATGAATGGTGGCCGCTTAAAAGTTTGAGAGTAGTGAATGATGGTTTAATGGGAATACAATTACCCCCACAGAAGCACAAAAAGTTGAAGTGGTTGAAGAGAGAGGCTCAACTGAATAACTAACAATAACTACAAAAAAGTGGTATTTCAATCAAAAGAAGACCCTAAAGTGGAATTCTGAAGTGGGATTTTAGCAGGCAAATTGCATGATGCTCTCCTAAGACATGAGAGTTCATTTCGGAAAGAAACAAATGTCCTTACAAGTATGTGTAAAAAATTAAAGAGCATTGAGAACTTTTTTTAGAGGAAATATTTTTAACGGTGTTGCCACAAGTTCAAAAAATTAATTTAAACTAAACATGCTTGGTCCGTAAATTTAACAAATTATGGCTATCAAAATTTGCTAATTACCGAAAATATATTTTTTTACATATATATACCGATTGATGTAAAACACACTGGTTATGAGAATAATTTAATATATGTACTAATATTCTTGTGCAGGGTTGCCACTTAAGGAAAGTTTCAGTTACTTCTATTTTTTACTACGAGTACCCGAAAACTATTGCTTTTAACTCTTTAGAAAGACAACTCTTTTTTTAACCGACTTCCAAAAAAGGAGGAGGTTATCAGTTCGTCGGAATATTTTTTTATTTTTATTTAATTATTTTTTTTGTAACTTTGGACCACGTCAACCGAAAGGTAGTGTCTCAGAGGTGGTCCCATACTAATCTGGTTAAGATCCGATCAGTGGATCATGAGATATATATAGATATATATACATTTTTATATGAGAGTTGAAGTCGGTTTTTTTTGCTAAAACTTACTTGTTGTTTTTTTTTTCTAAAAAAAAAAATTATTTTACGAGGTTTTGCAATACAGCTCCAGATTTTTTGGCATTAAATTAGTGGTTTTTCAAATGGTTTCAGGTTTTTCGATATATATAAATGTTCCATTTTTCGGATACTTTTCAGGTTTTTTGGGAACTTTCGATGTTTTTAATTTGTTATTATATATTAAATACATTTTTTTTGAGATTTTCTAAGCATTTCGATGGGAATTTTCATAGTTTTTTTTAGGAATTTTTGGTATATTTCGTTTTTTTCTTGAAATATTTGCGGAATTTATCGAAATCGATTTTATATATTTTTTAGCATTTTCAAGATTTTTCGGCACTTTTGGACATTTCTAAACATTGTCTTGGCTTTTTTTGTAATATGTGGAAATTTTTGAGGCTTTTTGTATTCTTTAGTTCCTTTGTGAAATATACATAATTAAATTTTGGTATCTTTTAACGTTTTTTTTTGCAAGTTTTCGTACTTCCTTCGGGAATATTCGCTATTTTTGGATCCTTCAGCCTTACTTTACCAAACATTCTATTTTAAGGATTTGGTTTTGTTTTTGTATACCTTTTTTGTTATTTTTGGGATATCTCCTTTTCGGCATTTCTGAACTTTCTTCAGAACGCTTTGGGTATTTTCAAATTTTTTGCGGATGGATACTTCATTATACAGGGTGTTTGTCAGACGGTTTGACATATGTACATAAATGGGGGATAGTTGACTCCAACTGCTCTGTATTGAGCCCCAATAATTTAAACTAGCCCCCCTTGGTTACGAAATTCGACATTTCCGAATTTTTCGGTATTTTTTTAGTTGTTCGGCATTTTTGGAAATATTTCGCATTTTTATGAGCTTTTCGAAGCTTTTCTTAGTTTTATCGAAATCCTTCGGATTACTTAATTTTTTTTAGAGATGTCAGATAATCACCTAACCAAATTTAAAGTTCGCTGTATACATGTCATACTCTTTTGAAAAACTGCCACCCTCCTACCAACCTCCTCCCATATTTACTAGCACCTATCCGCCTATTGCATCCGTTCAACTGCACTTTCAAAGTTTTCTTGCTTACATGGCTGGCAATTTATTTGCTAGACGAAAAAAAAAAAAACAACAAAAAACAACCAACTTCTCAAGTACGAACAAAATAGTTGAGAAATTTCTTTTAAATATGCCATTGTATTGCCAAGAGTTTAGAGCCTTATTTACTATGCTATTTAAACAACAAAATACACGTACACGTTTAAATTTTCATAGGTGAATACAGATACATATGTATGTATGTATGTATGTAAATACCTATGTTGGTTTGTAAGTCTGTGGCATGCCTGTCTCTGGCGTTTTGTATACGCCGCTGAAGCTTGTAATTTATTTCTTGTTTTGATTGAAATATTGCCTGCCTGCTAGTCTGCCAGCCTGCCTTGCAATTGCCAGGCTTAAAAACAACGCTAAAACTTGCTTAAAATCACAAGTTTGTGTGCATTTAGTTACTTATTTATATTTAGAACAAATAGGTCTCGTGTGGAGAGCCACATCACAAACATACAAACATAGTAAAATAACAAACTACTGAGTAGACTAGTGACCGGCTGTTGAGCTATGCTGCTCAAACTTAAAGTAGGCATATACGCGCATATACATACATATACATATGTACTATATGCCTTTCAGTAGCTAACTTGTGTAGCGAAAGAGGAGCAGAGGCACATTTAAACTAGGCAGCAGTCACTTTGTGCCAACTAGTAAGCCGCATATGTATATGCATACAGATACGTACATAAAATATATTTAAACTTGCAGAAATGTGCCGCAACAACTAACACGATAAACTATCAGTCAAACAGATGGCAACGCCAATACGCAGCTCAAGTAGATATCCAGTCCAGTTGGCTAGACTCAATCAGCTAAAAGTCATTTTTCAATCAGTTTCCAGCAAACACTTGACACACATAACAATACATACACACACACACACACACAGAGACACACTCGCAGACGCATATTGGTTCTTTACGAATACACTTTGGTGTATTTGGTTGCACTAACGTCGATATGTTTATATGTATGTAATCGTAGTTTGCTTATCCTCTAAAACGCTTTTCGGAAAATGTTTAGAAGAAAATTGCAATTAACAACAGGAAATTAATGTTTACTGCTGTTGCAAGTTGCCGCTGCTAACTACACTTCTCGGCAAGTTTGCGTGCATGCAACTACATATTGGTAACCACAAACAGTTGTAAGTATGTGTGTGTGTGTGTGTGCGTGATTCCAACTTTGCTTGTTGTTGCATTTAGTATGTCAATATTGTCGGTTCTATGCATAAATATTTATCTCTTTACTTAACTTAAATAATCTCATAGCATATGCATACACGATTGCTTATAGCCGCTAGTTGATTTGCAAATTGTCGATAAACGCCTAAAAGCAGGCAACAAAATGCACTTAGTTGCATGTACATAGCTTTGTGATTTCTTTCTAGCAATTCTGTGTTTAAATTTTCGATTAGGAAAGGAGGCAAAATGTATGCTTAGACCTTTGCCGAAGGTTAGCTCTCGCTCGGAGGGGTTGAATTTGATTTTAATCGGTATTTATTTGTATCTACATACGTATGTGAGTGCATAGGAAAATTTCACATATTTCAGGATTTCTTGTATCTTCCTTCAAAACTATAAGTGATGGATTCAGGATAAGGGGATTATAAATCAATAGAAAGGCAAGAACATATAGGCACAAAGTACGTAGTATGCATGTATATTGAAATATCATTTCGAAGTGAAAAATTTTGCTAGTAACTTTTGCCTGCTTTTAGGCTACTAGCGTTTTGGAAAATCCTGAAAATTTAACAATCAACATTAAACTTCTTTTAGGATCTCAAAATATTTGTTAAAAATTTTTTAAGAATGCTCAAAATTTGTCTCAATAAAATATTATTTTTTTTTATCACACAAACAAACATTTTTCAATACTTCTTTAAGCCTATTTTCTAACCGAAATTCCTTAAATTTTTTGACCATTCTTATCGAATCAATACAATATAAAAATTTTGAAAAAAGCGAGTTGCCACCTGTACCTACGAAAGTTGCAGCTTAATTAAATTAATAATATAAAGTTAATATAGCAATGGGGCTGTCAAAATGAAAAACGTTGAGGAAGTCTTACAGTCGAAAATATTTTTTTTTAGCGGGTTGCCACCTGTTTAAAAATTTTAAGTTAGTTTAATTGATAAGAAGAGGAAGATATTGAATTAGTTCAACTTTGAAGAAAGTGCTCGATATGTAGAGTCGAGTTATAAGACTATAAATTAAATTCCTATGGCAAAGTCGATATTTTACCTACTTCCAAGTACCTTCGAAAATATAATAACTAACACCCAAATTTGTTTCGAAATCTCCTTCAAAAGGCTCTTAAATGAATGAGGACAGAAGAATAAAATAAATAAAATTAGTTTTAAGGAAAACACTTAAATTTTTATGAAAATACGCATACAAATGCTTTTTCTTAAAATTTGTTCAAATAAAATTTTAAATTTGAAGAAAAAGCAATTGCTCATATTAAAAACTAAAATCTGGTATAAAATTAATTTAAGTATTGTATGTTCAAAACAAAAAAAAAAATCAATATTTTTGAAAATTTTTTCTCGTTGTTTTGAATAATTAAAATTTGGAAATGAATACTATTTAATGCATTTTTTACATATATTAAGTTTTATAGTTTTTATTGTTTATGTAATTTTTAAATAAATTCTGAATTTTTCAAATTTTAAAACGCTCTCGGAATTGTTAAAAAAAAACAATATATTGAATAAAAACGTATGTTTATTGCCGGTTTCAGCATCAATATAAATGGAAAATGATTTTTGATTTTCTGTCAAATTGAACATAAAATTAAAAAAATATTAAGATAATTTTTCACTTAAATTGCTTTCGTGAAATTGGCTGCTAGTCAGTTAATTGATGCCCATGCATGGACTAAAGACCAAATTTTGATATTTTGTAAAAAGAAAAATGCAAAAATAATGACTATCGTTGTGAACTGTTTTAAAATCTTGCTTATGTTTTTTTTTTAATTTTTGTAATTATTTTAATTTAATTATATCTTTTACTGCAAATGTTCAAATATTCGATTTTCTTAAGGTTTTATTCATTAAAAGTTATCAAATTTTCGATTTTTCATTGAGAAAAATTCTAATTTTTGATAAAAAGTATTCAAATTTGCAACTCTTTTGTTTTTAAGAACACAAAGTATCATTTATTGGTTATCCATTTTAGAACCAATCAAACGAATATAATTACATCAGGGAAAAATATATTTGCACTGCCAAGAAAAATATGTATGTATGTATGTATGAACAAAAGTACATAAAATACTAAAAAAATATATTTGCTGGAAATGCAAAGTAATTATCTACAAAACCACTCGAATTTCGAAAGAAAAATAAAAAAAGTATTTTGCTGTAAGTACAACAATTACCGACGAAGATACCGCGACAAGTATAGCTTCTTTGCTTAAGCAGAAAATGCAAAAGAAAATGCGAAGAATTGGTAAGTTAGAAGAGTTAGCGCACGCAAAGGTAAATCCAACGTTTTCCAAACTGTATGCCCAGCCGGCCGCCAACCAATCAACAATTGCAGGTATATTGGCCTAACAAAAGCCCCAGAAAACTAGCAGCGAAGAAAGAATGAAGCTCCGGAAAAATAATCCTCAGCGCATATTAAGCAGACCAAGAAGCTGCTTTGTCTGCTTCGGAAAAGGTTGAGATTGAGATAGAACAGATTAAGAAGATGCCATTCAAAGCAGCAGCGACGACGTGAAAGGCACGAGAAAAATGCGCATTATTATTTAAATTTTTGCAATAAATCTCAATTTCAACACAACAATCGGCAGCAATATTGGCAGCCTGGTAAGATGAAAGGATGGTAGGAAGCTGATTGAAAGACAGGCAGCAGGCGGAGTCAGCCTATGCCGACAAATTCAATCGATTACGCGACTTAACTTGTAAATGGCCAACAACAACAACAAACTCAAGCAGCCAATGGAGCCAATAGCAGCAACGCAAAAAGCAACAAAACTATAAGAAAGGCAGCTCAGCCAGTGGCTTTGTGGAACTATCGGGGTAAGCAGTTAAAATCATCTTCCTTGAACGTTTTTGCATTTCGTTGCTGTGGTTGTTGTTGCTGTTAATATGCTTGGAAGAGTTAATGTAAATGGGTAATGCAAGCGGGCGAAGGCAAATTTAATATGAATGGCGTGCAATTTATTTGTATGCGCCATTATCCGTTCGGCATCTGCACCTGGTAGGCGGCCATGACCGCGAACGACACAAAAGCCCGTGAGCCATGACGGAAGGGGGTTGGGGAAGCAAAACATAGCAACTATAGCTGCTAATACCTCAATATACATATCGACTATGTATCTTTAGTGTCCTTTAGCTGCGTTAGCGTCTGGAAAATCTTTTCATTTTATGCAGATAGCCCGATAACTTCTTACAAGATTTGTTGGAGATGAAAACATAATCTTTCAGGTGGTCGTATGCAAAAAAAAAAACAAAAATAAAAAATAGAGTCGAAGTCACAGAATATTGTTTGCAGGTCGTTTGCATACAACAAATGCGAAATTATTTCCTGGCTTGTGCTGCCTCCGTCCCAATGCTCTGTTAGCTGAACTTGTGTCTCTGCTGCGCTGCCAAGTTTTTAATAAAAGTTATACTTCAACTTCTTTTCTGCCTCCACTTTCCGTCATTTAGCTAGTAGCCGCTTATTGATATGCTTTTGCATAGCTGGTAAAGTAAGTAGCCTTCAATTAATTCAATGAGTCGGCAAAGGTCAGGTTGGCGGGTCAGATGCTATGGGAGCCGCAAGGAGACGAGATTTACCAGCTTAAGCCGGCTGTAACCGAGAACTAAGAATAATTTAAAGATAATTTAAAGGGTATTTAGTTAGGTTTTAAGTACATTTTATATTCTTAGTAAAAATGCAATGTCTGACGGCTTTTGAATACGAGTACCCAATCTCTGAACTCAGCCATAATTTTTTCTTAAATCATATATTGTATATTTGACTTGTTATTTCAAAACTGACTTTTATTCCACGATAATTCATTATTTATAGTTATTTGGCATGTGATGTGTTCATTAGCTCTTTCTTACCGAGCCAGAGAGGTGCCATGTGCTTAAAATGCGCGGAGAATGAAAAATTTACCTAGAAGCCGCCACTTCGCACTCTTAACCTTAGTCCCATCCATCTCATCGGCGAATCATGATTCTCTACCTTAGGTTGGGTTACTTTGATGACATTTGCACGGAAAAATTATGTATCCACCTCCTAGGTTATACACTGGCGATGAAAACTGGATAAATCTGGTATTTTTTAGTATATAAAATTTTTTTTTAGCTGAATTTTTTTCGTTTTGTTATTTGTTTATAAAAATATGGTTCATGCTTTCATCGAAACGACATAAATTGGACTTCTAGACTTTACACAGAATTTAGAAAAATTAAAAAAAATTTCACCAAAATTTAAGCATTTCAATCAAATTTTTTATAAAAATGTTGGGTATGTATGTATGTATGTTTTAGTAAAATAAGTGCAAGTTTTAAGCAAATTGAAATTCAAAATTCAGAGCTCTTGGACCCCAAAATCCCTATAGGGGACTTTTGATGGTATAATTATTTACTTTTAAATTACTTTTAATGGTTTTAAATGCTGCTCCGCCACCACAAACTTCAAATTGAAAAAAAAAACTCTTAAAATCGTCTGGGAAAATTGAAAAATTACTTTTCTATAATTTCTACAGCCCAAACTTTCAGAAAAACTTGCATTTATTTTACTAAAATTTCATAAGCCTCATAAGAGCATACCGCAAAATTTGATAAGAACTCTGAATCAAAATTTTGATGAATTTTTCTAAAATAAATATTTAAATTCATTTGCTTGAAAAACATTGTAAAAATTGTATCTCATTCAGCTGAGTAAAAAATATAAATACTTTTTCCTCCGTCTGGCTGTCAAATCATTCGGCATCCTTCCACGCCTCGTAGCAATGGCTCACATAACCTCAACTCAACATATCACGACATGCCTTTGCCTCATCAAAATTGAAACAGAAGTCTCAATTAAATTATTCTAACTTTTTTTTTTTAAACTCCTTTGCTTTTCTATCACTTTTGTCATTTTAATAATTCCATTAAGTCAATATCTAAAATACAGATCATTAAAAGTAAATATCATATTTAGTTACGCACAAATATCAAGTGCAGCATTAAATCAAGATTAATTTTTTGCTGGTTCTCTTCTTGTGCCACACACACACACACCACACACACAGTGAATGCACAAATCTAAAAATAAGAGAAAAAAATGAGATTCTCAAGACATTGCCATTCAACGGTTGGCCGTTCCGCGTTGCTCCATCCAACATGTTGATTGATAATTTCCTTTATGCTGCCAACGCATTAAAAATGCAGACAACGCGACAAACTATACTAAAATAAATAGTAAAAAATTGTTTTTTGTTCTTATGATTTTACAACATGTTTTATTTTTGTTGCTGTTTTACTTGTTTTACGACCGCATCGCGCACAAATGAATAATTTCACATAATTCTTCTGCAATGCAGAGGCAACTAAATATGTATGTATGTAAATAAAGCTGGGGGGCATGGTAAATATTTATTTGTATGGGAATGTAATGGAGTGTAATTCTGTCTAGATATGCGAGTGAAATTTCATAATTTCGACTATTCGAATCTTTTCACAGCCGTTAAAGTCGTTACTTTTAAACTAGAGGTTGTCAAGTTTGGATTTGTATCCACGAAAAAGTATTCTAGAATGTGGGTGATCCACATAGAAGTAAATGTTAAAGGAAAATTTTTAAATCAATTTAAGGGGCTGTGAATTTTGCTAGTAGGTAATTTGTTTTAACTGAAATTCGAATAGCGACTGCTTCATTTCTGGAAAGCTCTTTATAACACTAAAAAAGACATTTTGAAATAAAAATTTCCTTCATTCTGAAATGAGTTAGTTTATGTAAAATTTTCATCTTAATCGACCAATGTGGGTAATAAGCGCCGTTTTAAGGGATTTAAACCAGAAGTTACTCAGTGTGATATCTAGCTCGGATTTCTCTCTAAATTTTTGGATTCTGAAACTGAAAAAAAGGATATTGAACAATCTATATCTTTATATATATAATACGCGAATGCATTTTTTGTTCAGCATGAAAGATCTGCACCGTTAGCTCGATATTCATAGTTGGGCTGTCAAATTAAAGCGCTTGGCCTATAGATGTGCAAACTGGTCTTATTTTTTGGATAAGTGTTGCTACCTTTAAAAACTTATATTAAAATTATTAAAAAAATAAATAAATAAATTATTAGAAAATGTGTATCAACCGAAATGGTTTTGAAAAGCTTTGTCTCTTAGCTGAACTAAAAGAGAGTTGCCACCTGTTTAAAAAATCATATTAGGTAAGAAAAATATGTATGTATCTCCATATGGGTAGTACCAAACTAAAGGGGTTTCAGAAAGTAGTAGTTTGAAAATATTTTGAAGAGGGTTGCCACCTGCTTGAAATGTCAAATTAAAATATGGGTATCAATCGAAGGGAGTTTGAAATACTTTTATTTTTGTACGTTCCTGACTAAGTACAGTATGTGAGTTATTAAAAATATGTATCGCGATGTCAGACGAAGGAGAGTTAACGAGTTTTTACTAGTTTTGCGTTCAATAACTTTTTCGGAAAATTTTCTCTTGCTCTCAATTTTACTCTCTATTTTTCTTTTACATTCTCGCTGCCAGTACTTACTGGAAAAGTTATTGAATGGACCGCTCCATCCAAATCGCCTCATTAGCAATAATTTCACATAAAAACAAACAACTAATCACATTAATGTCCCAACACAAAAAGGAAACGAAAAACGAAATTCTGTCGCCGTTTATGATACACACTTGTATAAGATAGAGCAGTAGAATCCATCCCTTCGCGATAACACAATACCAAAATTTATAAATATAATCATAATTTCCATTGCCTTCGCCCAAATTTGCTTCGTGTTGATGACGACAAGGTGACACTTAATGTGTCACACGTTGGTCATAAAATATTTAAAAGCAAAAAAAATGTCAAATAAAAATCGGCTAGCCAGCAGATATAGTACTCTCACGAAGCGCTGGAATGCCGTGTCCTTGTGGACATATAAAAACTTTGCGTGCTTCAAGGAGGCATAATAAAAATAGGGCGTTCGTTTCAGATTAGCGGAAGGGTGTGGAAAAATGGTGAATTATCAATGTCAGAGAAAGGTAAATCGTAAAAATTTAATATGCATATGTACAAACACATGTATGTATAAAAGTGCGTGATACGAAAAATATATATATATGTACCTATATAGATAAAAAGATTAAAATGCTTTAGAAACATAAGAGGAAGAGTGTGATATACAAAAATATATAAAGGAAAATTAAATAAATATAATGGAATTGGATATTCCAAGACATGACAATTGGCACTAGAGGGCAGGTGTTGGAAAATTTATAAGATTTGTTTGTCTCTTAATAAAGGAATATTAGTTAAAATTTAAATGTATACGTAATAATGCCGTTCTATATATTTTTTGATAGCGCTCTATAATTAAAGTAATAATACACATATATTTAGTCAACATTGACGTACAAATTTCTTTTGCGTGTTGTGGAAAACTTTACAGTTGTTAAAATCGATAACTCGAATGTTAGTTTATTATGGCTTTCTATATCGTTATCTTTCGCGAAATTTTTTTAGTTATCGAAATATTTCAAATTATCAGAAGCATAGTCGTTACCGATATTTTATTAGTTATGAAATAACTACACATATAGTTATCGTTTCCGATATATGTATATATCCTTATCTAAATGTATGGAGTTATCGAAATCGTCATCTGATTTATAATAGTAATCGATAAATTCAGACTTATCAGATTTACCACTTTACGTTATCGTTTGTAATTCATCGAATCACACTTCCTATAATTCCATCTATAAATGTAGCGCTTTGTTGGCATACTATCTGCCCTGTTCTGCAATTCGACTCGACTTGAAAAGTAAAAGGACACACATTCCGATTAATTTTTGTGCTGGTGCTCTCAATACTGAGTGAGTTCGAACAAGTTCGGAATCGTTTTCATTTCGATTCGATAATAAGTTGCAAACACCTTTGGTCAGTTAATTATGTAAAAATTAATTCAAATCTGTATAAAATTGCAAAAAATGTTTTTTGTTTTAAACAGCTCATTCTATAACAAAAACCATATAAATCAATCTTGCAAACTTTGTACAAAATTCGCACAAATTTATCAAACTTTTATCAAAACCTTCAAACCAAACTTTGTATTTAGAATTTTTAGAAAATTTTTGGAGTATGCAGTTTTGTAGCCCATCAGTTTTAGTGCAATGAAGTGCAAGTTTCAAGTAAATAAAGATTAACGTTGTTTTTTTTAGAATTTTGTTGTCGAGGCTTTAGCGAATTTTCTTCCACATAAAATGCTTGTAAGCTTTGTGCGCGTACAAGCGCCTTGGCATATGCAACGTCTTTCTTTGTGCCAATTAGCACAATATGAAAATTTTCGATGAATACTGCGCATACGCTGAAGCGGAATCAAGAACAGGTCGGTTTCATTACAATCGTTTTCGCAGAAAAGAGCAATTTTAAGATAAAGATTTATCAAATTTTGATTTGAATACAGATTAGAGCAATCACGACTTATAAATTCTCTCAATATCATAAAAATTCAAAAGAAAACATTCGGCGGACAAACTGCATATATATTTGGGTTTAATTAGCCAATTAGCCCTGTTTTGCATTCCGATTCTGATAAAATTTTTCGGAATCGAAATATATTGGTGTCCTTGATTTCGATTCCGAAAAATTTGATCAGAATCGAAATGCAGAACAGGGCTGTATGTTTACAAGCACATACATATGTTCACACACATATATCTACTCCTACTTCTACATTTCTTCTCTGAAATAATCTACATAATTTTCGATATCTGCCTGGCCTAGCCTTTATTGCTGTCAATTGTGGCTAATGTGAAGAAGCCACGCGTGATTAGCTGATATTAAATAAATATTCTTTTAATTTTATGGCAATTTTTGAAAAACTGAGCGTGGAAAAAACACCAAAAATCAATTACGATTAATTGTACTGGCAACATTAATATACATACATATATATGTTTAAGACAATCAGTGAAGGAACATTTGCTTTTCCGTAGCAGGCTATTGATTTGTGCTTAACGAAAAACTTAAGAAGAAATGGAAGTCCCCGAAAGAAAAATTTTTTCTCTCTTTTCTTAAAAATATCAGTTGGAAACCTAGGAAACTGTGAAGCAACAGATATCGTTATTGAACAAAAATTTAAGAAAGATGCTCTTTATATACATACATTAGCCTCTGTAAATAAGTTAAGCCAGGAGCCATTGTTGTGACACCTTCAATACGTTGCCTATTGAATTGTCTTGGTCAATGCCTACTAACACGCATATTGTGTTATCAAATAGGCCAATCTCATAACTAAATAATACTCTCACTACTACTAATATGTAAGAAGCGCCCATAAACAATCCATTTCAGCATTACGCTGCCGTTGCTGATTAGCGAACTTAAATCCTATAGATTATTGTAAATTACGGTGATGGCAACGGATATCAATGCATTGTTGCTACACTGTAGAATACAACAACACTCACCAAGGACAGACAATGTGTAAGCCAAATTTCGAAGCCAATCAATTGCGTTAAGCAATTACGGCGCGGGACAATGCATAAGTACATATTTATATGCGATGAGCTTGTACAGGGTGCGCCAAATAAGACCTACCAAAGTTAAACAAGTATAACTTTTTTATGTTTTAATATTATTGTTATTTTCTTTATGCAATGCACTTTATAGTTAATTTCTTAAACAAATCATTCTTACAGCAAGTCCATGCTGCGTAAAATTGGTAGGTCTTATTTGGCCCTGTATTTACGTATGAATGGACTCGGGCGGGTTGATTTTTTTTTACATCGTATAGCAAAAACGTAAACTACATGAAATTCTAAGAAAATTCTCCGAAGAAACCATGTATCTAAAATAAAATCCTAATCCGCGCCTCTCGACTTGAAAATTTATATGGCCGCCTTTGCCAAAAAAATAAATGTTAGAAAAAATAGGTTTTTTCAAAAAGAAATCGAATTTTCTAAATAAAATTGTTTAGTAAGGTATTATATAATAAAGCATAATATATTTCAAAAAAAGAAAATAATTTTAGCGAAAGAGGAAAAAAATTTTCAAGTCGAGGCGCGGATTAGGGTTTGATTTTAGATGTAGACTACGTTTTTGCTATACGATTTTTAATTTTTTTTTTCATCCATAAAAATCAACCCGCCCTAATGTACATATGTATATGAAAACATTCGTGAGTCAAATGCATAGGCGATAAGACAATGCATTGAACTGGCCTGTACATACAGCGCTTGCAAATATGAAAAAAATTCAACCAATGAGAGGCGGGACAGCTGAGTGAGCTGAATGTCGAAAGCAGATTGAAGTAAACGACATCCTAAAAGCTGTTAGCAGTATATTGAATGGAATCAAGTGTTTGTTGCTTAGCAACAATGCAATTCTCAAGTGGCATTAACACGCAATTTATTGGCTTAGATGTGCGTATAGGTAATTTGAAATCAAATTTAATGCCAAGAAATGCAATTAAAGCTTTATGCTTTGCGAAGCTCTGAAGACGAATTGCGTGAAATGATGTCGCACTCATAAATTAATCGAAATTATTGCAAAACGGTTTGAGAGTACCAATACTAACTATAACTATATTCGAAACAGTTAAAAAAAAAATGTGTTTTTGGTTACAATGTTCGTAGCTAAGCTCAAAGCCGGAATCTGACCTCTGGTGTCTGGTGTCAAGTAACATTCAAGTGAGAAACTGAGCTCTGATACTTTGTTTATCGAAACTTTTAAATTCCTATTCGCATACGTATTCGTACTTCTACTTAGACTCGTATATTCGTATTCGTATTCGTATCCGTAATTGCCCTGATAACCAAAGTTTCCGATATCTTAAAGAAATCTTTAGAAGTATCGGCAATGCGTTCCGATTTCATTACGAATCTTCAAAGATAATCAAATGAACTGGTTGACACGTGCTCGTACGGTATGGTTTCCTTAAGAAAATGCTGCAGAAATTCTTGAAAAAGTTCTTCACATCGCAGCATTAATTTAATTCCTTTAAAGATTTTCTTCTAAAATTTCGCAAAAAATCGAAGTGGGCACAGCAAATTTCATTTTTGAGCATTCGATAAAAAGACGGAAAGGGAAATGCTGATTATTTACGAATTCTTCAATATTTCCATACTATTTACATAGACAACTCTGAAAGCATGGTTTTCAGGGTGCATACATACATATTTCTATTATTATTTTTTATTAGTTTGCATAGTTTTATTTGAATTCGTGTTCGTGCTTGTACCATATAAATAGAATATTCGCATTCGTATTCGCATCCATATCTTCTTACTGAAGTTCATATTCACACTCATATTCATGCTCATATTCATATTCGTATGTATTAATATTCAATATCATATTCATATTCATATTCATTTTCATATTCATATCCATACTCATATTCATATCCATATTCATATTCATATCCATACTCATATTCATATCCATACTCATATTCATACTCATATTCGTATTCGAGTTCATATTCATATTCACATTCATATTCATACTCATATTCATGTTCATATTCAAATTCATGTTCACATTCGTTTTCATATTCATGTTCATTTTCATATCCATATCTACTCATACTCAATTTCATATTCATACACATATTCATATTCATATTCGTACTCACCTTCATGCGTAGCGTGCACCTGCTATTGACACCTTTTGTCATAGATACCATCCCCAGCCCCCTTTCGCAAATCACCGTAATTTTAGGGGCATTCTGTTCTATTTTCGAGGCACTAATCGCTACTTTCATGCATTTACCTTTATTTAGTTTATTTATTCAACTAATGGCACTATTTTTGGGCAACATTGATTGCTGCTTTCATGTGCTATTTACTATGCAAGCCTGAATCAATTCCCTACACATGCGAATTGTATAATATTTATTTATTAAGTTAAGTGTTTTCTTTGTCTTCGCAATTTCCAAAATAACGTTCATACACGTGCGTCATTCTGTTGCTTTCTTGCTGCCGATTTGTTTACATGTCTTGTCCCTGCACTTTTTCGATTTTTATCAAACAGCTATCTCTTTGTTTATTTCTAACTGTCTTTTAACTTTCTTTTCGGCAAAATGGTTCTTGTGCTTTTTTTTGACATTTATGTCATAAATGGCTTGTGGCTTTCGTACGTGTCCTTTTGTTATGCACTATAATGTTGCTAATTGATTCTCCTTTAATTGCTGTGTGTAATACACAAATCTGAGTTACACGACTATTTTTCTGTTGTGAAAATCTTTTTTAAATAAAAAAGTAATTAAATGCAAACTGGACTAATGGAATTTACTGTTTTCGTGTCGTTATTTGGAAAGACTTTCAAAAACTGAAAAAAAAAAGTGTGTATAAGGTGTGTATCAAGGTACATTAAACAGGTAGTATCAGTAGAGCAAAAAGAACATTTGCGTGTATTTTGTTGTTGCTTCTGGTATCGAAAGTGTCAAAAACTGTTCTGAATTTTTTCTTCTAAATCAAAGCGTGCCATGTGAAATACAAAAAATTATAAAAAATAAAAAATTGAAATTGGAAAAAATAAAAATTGATGCAACTTTCTTTCCTAGTAAATTTGTTTGCTTCTCGAAGCATTGATCCATCCTTT